>NW_026290955.1:272500-355000 GCF_023373465.1 Oncorhynchus keta | reverse complement strand
ATGTTGAGGTGAAGTACATCCTGTCCTGGTATAACAGACAGGATGTTGAGATGAGGTACATCCTGTCCTGGTATAACAGACAGGATGTTGAGGTGAGGTACATCCTGTCCTGGTATAACAGACAGGATGTTGAGATGAGGTACATCCTGGCCTGGTATAACAGACAGGATGTTGAGGTGAGGTACATCCTGTCCTGGTATAACAGACAGGATGTTGAGGTGAGGTACATCCTATCGTGGTATAACAGAAAGGATGTTGAGGTGAAGTACATCCTGTCCTGGTATAACAGACAGGATGTTGAGATGAGGTACATCCTGTCCTGGTATAACAGACAGGATGTTGATGTGAGGTACATCCTGTCCTGGTATAACAGACAGGATGTTGAGGTGAGGTACATCCTGTCCTGGTATAACAGACAGGATGTTGAGGTGAGGTACATCCTGGCCTGGTATAACAGACAGGATGTTGAGATGAGGTACATCCTGGCCTGGTATAACAGACAGGATGTTGATGTGAGGTACATCCTGTCCTGGTATAACAGACAGGATGTTGAGATGAGGTACATCCTGGCCTGGTATAACAGACAGGATGTTGAGATGAGGTACATCCTGGCCTGGTATAACAGACAGGATGTTGAGATGAGGTACATCCTGGCCTGGTATAACAGACAGGATGTTGAGGTGAAGTACATCCTGTCCTGGTATAACAGACAGGATGTTGAGATGAGGTACATCCTGTCCTGGTATAACAGACAGGATGTTGAGATGAGGTACATCCTGTCCTGGTATAACAGACAGGATGTTGAGGTGAGGTACATCCTGTCCTGGTATAACAGACAGGATGTTGAGGTGAGGTACATCCTGTCCTGGTATAACAGACAGGATGTTGAGGTGAGGTACATCCTGGCCTGGTATAACAGACAGGATGTTGAGGTGAGGTACATCCTGTCCTGGCATAACAGACAGGATGTTGAGGTGAGGTACATCCTATCGTGGTATAACAGAAAGGATGTTGAGGTGAAGTACATCCTGTCCTGGTATAACAGACAGGATGTTGAGATGAGGTACATCCTGTCCTGGTATAACAGACAGGATGTTGAGGTGAGGTACATCCTGTCCTGGTATAACAGACAGGATGTTGAGATGAGGTACATCCTGGCCTGGTATAACAGACAGGATGTTGATGTGAGGTACATCCTGTCCTGGTATAACAGACAGGATGTTGAGATGAGGTACATCCTGGCCTGGTATAACAGACAGGATGTTGAGATGAGGTACATCCTGGCCTGGTATAACAGACAGGATGTTGAGATGAGGTACATCCTGGCCTGGTATAACAGACAGGATGTTGAGGTGAAGTACATCCTGTCCTGGTATAACAGACAGGATGTTGAGATGAGGTACATCCTGTCCTGGTATAACAGACAGGATGTTGAGATGAGGTACATCCTGTCCTGGTATAACAGACAGGAAGTGGCTCTCAGTTTAAAGAACAGCAACGTCCAGAGGAACCGAGGTGCACCAACTGTTATCACACCGGGAAATCAGATCATGGAGAAAGTGGAATCAAGGAGGAGGTTGTTTTAAATTAGATTAACTATTATGGGACACGTGGAGGGAATTGAATTGACTCACGGATAGGTCATCTCTACTGTTTACTTGATACCTTAGTTGGAACACACGTTCAAATTCAGTTGCTTAAAGCACTATGAGGCGAGAAGCAGAACCGAGAGGTGTGGAGTTGACAAAAAAAAATGTTGAGATTACTCCACTCCTTAACCACCAAGAATCAAAAAGAGAGGAGAGGGGAGGGGAGGGGAATGGGGGCTACTTGGTGGAGGATAGGGGAGGGGAATGGGGGCTACTTGGTGGAGGAGAGGGGAGGGGAGGGGAATGGGGGCTACTTGGTGGAGGAGAGGGGAGGGAATGGGGCTACTTGGTGGAGGAGGGAGGAATGGGGGCTACTTGGTGGAGGAGAGGGAGGAATGGGGGCTACTTGGTGGAGGATAGGAGGGAATGGGGGCTACTTGGTGGAGGAGAGGGAGGAATGGGGGCTACTTGGTGGAGAGAGAGGAGGAGGAATGGGGGCTACTTGGTGGAGGAGAGGGGAGGGAATGGGGGCTACTTGGTGGAGGAGAGGGGAGGGGAATGGGGGCTACTTGGTGGAGGAGGGAGGAATGGGGGCTACTTGGTGGAGGAGGAGGAATGGGGGCTACTTGGTGGAGGAGAGGGAGGGGAATGGGGGCTACTTGGTGGAGGAGGGGAGGAATGGGGGCTACTTGGTGGAGGAGAGGAGGGGAATGGGGGCTACTTGGTGGAGGAGAGGAATGGGGGCTACTTGGTGGAGGAGAGGGAGGAATGGGGGCTACTTGGTGGAGGAGAGGGGGGGGGAATGGGGGCTACTTGGTGGAGGAGAGGAGGGAATGGGGGCTACTTGGTGGAGGAGATGGGAGGAATGGGGGCTACTTGGTAGAGGAGAGGGAGGAATGGGGGCTACTTGGTGGAGGAGAGGGAGGGAATGGGGGCTACTTGGTGGAGGAGAGGGGAGGAATGGGGGCTACTTGGTGGAGGAGAGGGAGGGGGCTAGGGGAATGGGGGGGCCACTTGATGGAGGAGAGGAAATGGGGGCTACTTGGTGGAGGAGAGGGGAGGAATGGGGGCTACTTGGTGGAGGAGGAGGGAATGGGGAGGAGGAGGGGGGAAATGGGGGCTACTTGGTGAGGAGGGGAGGGGAATGGGGGCTACTTGGTGGAGGAGGGGAGGAATGGGGGCTACTTGGTGGAGGAGAGGGGAGGAATGGGGGCTACTTGGTGGAGGAGAGGGAGGGAATGGGGGCTACTTGGTGAAGGAGAGGGGAATGGGGGCTACTTGGTGGAGGAGAGGGAGGAATGGGGGCTACTTGGTGGAGGAGAGGGAGGGGAATGGGGGCTACTTGGTGGAGGAGAGGAGGGGAATGGGGGCTACTTGGTGGAGGAGAGGGGAGGAATGGGGGCTACTTGGTGGAGGAGAGGGGAGGGGAATGGGGCTACTTGGTGGAGGAGAGGGGGAATGGGGCTACTTGGTGGAGGAGAGGAGGGGGAATGGGGCTACTTGGTGGAGGAGAGGGGAGGAATGGGGCTACTTGGTGGAGGATAGGGGAGGAATGGGGGCTACTTGGTGGAGGAGAGGGGGGAATGGGGGCTACTTGGTGGAGGAGAGGGAGGGGAATGGGGGCTACTTGGTGGAGGAGAGGGAGGAATGGGGGCTACTTGGTGGAGGAGAGGGAGGGGAATGGGGGCTACTTGGTGGAGGAGAGGGAGGGAATGGGGGCTACTTGGTGGAGGAGAGGGAGGAATGGGGGCTACTTGGTGGAGGAGAGGGAGGAATGGAATGGGGGCTACTTGGTGGAGGAGGGGGAGGGAAATGGGGGCTACTTGGTGGAGGAGAGGGGAGGAATGGGGGCTACTTGGTGGAGGAGAGGGAGGGAATGGGGGGCTACTTGGTGGAGGAGAGGGGAGGAATGGGGGCTACTTGGTGGAGGAGAGGGGAGGGGAATGGGGGCTACTTGGTGGAGGAGAGGGGAGGAATGGGGGGGCTACTTGGTGGAGGAGAGGAGGGAATGGGGGCTACTTGGTGGAGGAGAGGAGGAGGAATGGGGGCTACTTGGTGGAGGAGAGGGAGGGAATGGGGGCTACTTGGTGGAGGAGAGGGGAGGGGAATGGGGGCTACTTGGTGGAGGAGAGGGGGGGAATGGGGGCTACTTGGTGGAGGAGAGGAGGGAATGGGGGCTACTTGGTGGAGGAGAGGGGAGGGAATGGGGGCTGCTTGGTGGAGGAGAGGGGAGGGAATGGGGGCTACTTGGTGGAGGAGAGGGGAGGGAATGTGGGCTGCTTGGTGGAGGAGAGAGGAGGGAGGGAATGGGGGCTACTTGGTGGAGGAGAGGGAGGAATGGGGGCTACTTGGTGGAGGAGAGGGGAGGGAATGGGGCTACTTGGTGGAGGAGAGGGGGAGGGGAATGGGGGCTACTTGGTGGAGGAGAGGGAGGAATCAGGGCTACTTGGTGGAGGAGAGGGGAGGGGCAGGGGCTACTTGGTGGAGGAGAGGGAGGGAATGGGGGCTACTTGGTGGAGGAGAGGGAGGGAATGGGGGCTACTTGAGTGGAGGAGAGAGGGAGGGAATGGGGGCTACTTGGTGGAGGAGAGGGGAGGAATGGGGGCTACTTGGTGGAGGAGAGGGGAGGGAATGGGGGCTACTTGGTGGAGGAGAGGAGGGAGGGAATGGGGGCTACTTGGTGGAGGAGAGGGAGGAATGGGGGCTACTTGGTGGAGGAGAGGGGAGAGGGAAGGGGGCTACTTGGTGGAGGAGGGAGGGGAATGGGGGCTACATGGTGGAGGAGAGGGAGGAATGGGGGCTACTTGGTGGAGGAGGGGGAGGAAATGGGGGCTACTTGGTGGAGGAGAGGGAGGGAATGGGGGCTACTTGGTGGAGGAGAGGGGAGGGAATGGGGGCTACTTGGTGGAGAGAGGGGAGGGAATGGGGGCTACTTGGTGGAGGAGGGGAGGAATGGGGGCTACTTGGTGGAGGAGAGGGGAGGAATGGGGGCTACTTGGTGGAGGAGGGGGAGGGAATGGGGCTACTTGATGGAGGAGAGGGAAGGGAATGGGGGCTACTTGGTGGAGGAGGGGGGGAATGGGGGCTACTTGGTGGAGGAGAGGGAGGAATGGGGGCTACTTGGTGGAGGAGAGGGAGGGAATGGGGAGCTACTTGGTGGAGGAGAGGGAGGAATGGGGGCTACTTGGTGGAGGAGAGGGAGGGAATGGGGGCTACTTGGTGGAGGAGAGGGAGGAATGGGGGCTACTTGGTGGAGGAGGAGGGGGGAATGGGGGCTACTTGGTGAAGGAGAGGGAGGAACAGGGGGCTACTTGGTGGAGGAGAGGGGAGGGAATGGGGGCTACTTGGTGGAGGAGGGAGGAATGGGGGCTACTTGGTGGAGGAGAGGAGGGGAATGGGGGCTACTTGGTGGAGGAGAGGGGGGGAGGGGAATGGGGGCTACTTGGTGGAGGAGAGGGAGGAATGGGGGCTACTTGGTGGAGGAGAGGGGAGGGAATGGGGGCTACTTGGTGGAGAGAGGGAGGGAATGGGGGCTACTTGGTGGAGGAGGGAGGGAATGGGGGCTACTTGGTGGAGAGAGGGGAGGAGAATGGGGGCTACTTGGTGGAGGAGTGGGGAGGGGAGGGGAATGGGGGCTACTTGGTGAAGGAGAGAGGAGTACAGAGTATTATAGACAGATGTACCAGTCTGATTAACAAGGAGAGAGTACGGAGTAGTATAGACAGATGTACCAGTCTGATTAACAAGGAGAGAGTACGGAGTAGTATAGACAGATGTATCAGTCTGATTAACAAGGAGAGAGTACGGAGTAGTATAGACAGATGTATCAGTCTGAATAACAAGGAGAGAGTACGGAGTAGTATAGACAGATGTACCAGTCTGATTAACAAGGAGAGAGTACGGAGTAGTATAGACAGATGTACCAGTCTGATTAACAAGGAGAGAGTACGGAGTACAGATGTATCAGTATTAGACAGATGTACCAGTCTGAATAACAAGGAGAGAGTACGGAGTAGTATAGACAGATGTACCAGTCTGATTAAGAAGGAGAGAGTACAGAGTAGTATAGACAGATGTACCAGTCTGATTAACAAGGAGAGAGTACAGAGTATTATAGACAGATGTATCAGTCTGAATAACAAGGAGAGAGTACAGAGTAGTATAGACAGATGTATCAGTCTGATTAACAAGGAGAGAGTACGGAGTAGTATAGACAGATGTATCAGTCTGATTAACAAGGAGAGAGTACGGAGTAGTATAGACAGATGTATCAGTCTGATTAACAAGGAGAGAGTAGGAGTAGTATAGACAGATGTACCAGTCTGATTAACAAGGAGAGAGTACGGAGTAGTATAGACAGATGTACCAGTCTGAATAACAAGGAGAGAGTACGGAGTAGTATAGACAGATGTATCAGTCTGAATAACAAGGAGAGAGTACGGAGTAGTATAGCGAATGAGTCTGCAGCTATCAGCAAACGGCCTGCACCACACTACACATTGGTCATCTACAACGCAGCAAAAGACAGTCAGTGTGTGTTAATAGGAATCTACATCCAATACGTCATTTTAATGTTGCAGCTTTGCAACTTCAGAGGATTATTGAAGTGGCCCTGACCGATACTATATTTCAAGAAAACAAACGGCCATTTGGTTTTAAAAAAAAAAAAAGCAAACACACAACAACAACAAAAAAACAAGCTCCTACAGGTTTTTAATTGTAAGCGGGGAGCGATTTCCTACCATAAGTCATTCTGGAAGGGCACTAGCAACCCTTCAGGAATTTCATTGCTTTAGAATACTGAGGCCAGCAAAAAAAGAGAGAACAAGGGATAGGGAGGGAGGGTGGGCGAGAGAGAGGGTGGGAGGGAGAGAGGGAGGGAGAGAGAGGGTGGGCGGGAGACAGAGGGAGGGAGGGAGAGAGGGAGGAGAGAGGTGGGAGGGAGGGAGGAGGGAGGGAGAGGGAGGGAGAGGGGTGGGCGGGGGAGACAGAGGGAGGGAGGGAGAGAGGGAGAGAGAGAGGTGGGAGGGAGGAAACAGAGAGAGGAGAGAGAGGGTGGGTGGGAGACAGAGGGAGGGAGGAGAGAGAGGGAGGGAGGGAGAGAGGAGGGTGGGAGGGAGGAGAGGGGAGAGAGGGTGGGCGAGAGACAGAGGGGAGGGGGAGGGAGGGAGGGAGGGAGGAGGGAGGAAGACAGAGGGAGGGAGGGAGGGAGGGTGGGCGAGAGACAGAGGGAGGGAGGGAGGGGGGGGAGGGAAACAGAGAGAGGGAGGGAGAGAGGGTGGGCGGGAGACAGAGGGAGGAGGGAGGGAGAGAGGAGGGAGGGGAGAGAGAGGGTGGGAGGGAGGAGGAGAGGGAGAGAGGGTGGGCGAGAGACAGAGGGAGGGAGGGAGGGAGGGAGGGAGGGAGGGAGGGAGGGAGGGAGGGGAGGGAGGAGGGAGGGAGGGAGGGAGGGAGGGAGGGAGGGAGGGAGGGCGAGAGACAGAGGGAGGGAGGGAGGAGAGAGGAGGGTGGGAGAGACAGAGGGAGGGAGGGAGGGAGGGAGGGAGGGAGGGAGGGAGGGAGGGAGGGAGAGGGGAGGAGAGGGAGGGAGGGAGGGAGGGAGGAGAGAGAGGGTGGGCGAGAGACAGAGGAGGGAGGAGGGAGGGAGGAGGGAGGGAGGGAGGGAGGGAGGGAGGGAGGGAGGAGGAGGGAGGGAGGGAGGGAGGGTGGGAGGGAGGGAAACAGAGAGAGGGAGGGAGAGAGGGTGGGCGGGAGACAGAGGGAGGGAGGGAGAGAGAGAGGGAGGGGTGGGAGGGAGGGAGGGAAACAGAGAGAGAGGGAGGGAGGGAGGGTGGGCGGGAGACAGAGGGATAGAGGGAGGGTGGGAGGGAAACAGAGAGAGGGAGGGAGAGAGGGAGGGAGGGAGAGAGAGAGGGGGGGGAGGGAGGGAGAGAGAGAGAGGGGAGGGAGAGAGGGTGGGCGGGAGACAGAGAGGGTGGGCGGGAGACAGAGAGGGAGGGAGGGAGAGAGGGAGACAGATGAACTGTCTTTGGAGACGCTCCAAGACAGACAAGGCAGTGGACTGGAGACTAGGAGTTAGCTGAAAGCCCACAGGCAAGGCAGTGGACTGGAGACTAGGAGTTAGCTGAAAGCCCACAGACAAGGCAGTGTGGACTAGAGACTAGGTTAGCTGAAAGCCCACAGACAAGGCAGTGTGGACTGGAGACTAGGAGTTAGCTGAAAGCCCACAGACAAGGCAGTGTGGACTGGAGACTAGGAGTTAGCTGAAAGCCCACAGACAAGGCAGTGTGGACTAGAGACTAGGAGTTAGCTGAAAGCCCAGGGAGACAAGGCAGTGTGGACTGGAGACTAGGAGTTAGCTGAAAGCCCACAGACAAGGCAGTGTGGACTGGAGACTAGGAGTTAGCTGAAAGCCCACAGACAAGGCAGTGTGGACTGGAGACTAGGAGTTAGCTGAAAGCCCACAGGCAAGGCAGTGTGGACTGGAGACTAGGAGTTAGCTGAAAGCCCACAGACAAGGCAGTGTGGTCTGGAGACTAGGAGTTAGCTGAAAGCCCACAGGCAAGGCAGTGTGGACTAGAGACTATGAGTTAGCTGAAAGCCCACAGACAAGGCAGTGTGGACTGGAAACTAGGAGTTAGCTGAAAGCCCACAGACAAGGCAGTGGGTCTGGAAACTAGGAGTTAGCTGAAAGCCCACAGACAAGGCAGTGTGGTCTGGAAACTAGGAGTTAGCTGAAAGCCCACAGGCGTGGCAGTATGACCTGGAGACTAGGAGTTAGCTGAATGTCCACAGGCAAGGCAGTGTGGACTGGAGACTAGGAGTTAGCTGAAAGCCCACAGGCAAGGCAGTGTGGACTGGAGACTAGGAGTTAGCTGAAAGCCCACAGGCAAGGCAGTGTGGACTGGAGACTAGGAGTTAGCTGAAAGCCCACAGGCAGGCAGTGGGACTGGAGACTAGGAGTTAGCTGAAAGCCCACAGGCGTGGCAGTGTGACCTGGAGACTAGGAGTTAGCTGAAAGCCCACAGGCAAGGCAGTGTGGACTAGAGACTAGGAGTTAGCTGAAAGCCCACAGACAAGGCAGTGTGGACTGGAAACTAGGAGTTAGCTGAAAGCCCACAGGCGTGGGAGTGTGACCTGGAGACTAGGAGTTAGCTGAAAGCCCACAGGCAAGGCAGTGTGACCTGGAGACTAGGAGTTAGCTGAAAGCCCACAGGCAAGGCAGTGTGGACTGGAGACTATGAGTTAGGGAAAGCCCACAGACAAGGCAGTGTGGACTGGAGACTATGGAGCTGAAAGCCCACAGACAAGGCAGTGTGGACTGGAGACAAGGAGTTAGCTGAAAGCCCACAGGCAAGGCAGTGTGGACTGGAGACTAGGAGTTAGCTGAAAGCCCACAGACAAGGCAGTGTGGACTGGAGACTAGGAGTTAGCTGAAAGCCCACAGACAAGGCAGTGTGGACTGGAGACTAGAGAAGAATAGGTAGTGCCCGGTGAAATTATTTACTAAAAATATATAATATACGCTGCATTTGGAAAGTAGTCAGACCCCTTTGACTTTTTCCCCCAAAATGTACTTTACAGCCTTATTCTAAAATAGATGAAATCAATTTTAAAAAAATCCTCTGTGCATCAAAGCTGGGACCGAGAGACTGAACAACAGCTTCTATCTCTGTAACGATTCTCGTCCTCTTCTTCTGACGAGGAGTAGCAAGGATCGGACCAAAATGCAGCGTGATATGTATCCATAATGATTTAATGATTTAATGAATACAAAATAACAAGAGAATCAAAATTAAAACCAAAACAGTCCCGAATGGTGCAAACACTGAAACTGAAAAATAAACACCCACAAATCATAGGTGGAAAAAGGCTACCGAAGTATGATTCTCAATCAGAGACAACTAACGACACCTGCCTCTGATTTGACAACCATGCCAGGCCAAACTCAAAAACCAACATAGAAAAACAAACATAGACTGCCCACCCCAACTCACGCCCAGAGAGAGATGATTTATTTCAGCTTTTATTTCTTTCATCACATTCCCAGTGGGTCAGAAGATTACAAACACTCAATTAGTATTTGGTAGCATTGCCTTTAAAATGTTATGTCAAGCGTTTCGGGTAGCCTCCCAGAAGCTTCCCACAATAAGTTGGGTGAATTTTGGCCCATTCCTCCTGACAGAGCTGGTGTAACTAAGTCAGGTTTGTAGGCCTCCTTGCTCGCACATGCTTTTTCAGATCTGCCCACACATTTTCTATAGGATTGAGGTCAGGGCTTTGTGATGGCCACTCCAATACCTTGACTTTGTTGTCCTTAAGCCATTTTGCCACAACTTTGGAAGTATGCTTGAGGTCATTGTCCATTTGGACAATGCGACCAAGCTTTAACTGATGTCTTGAGATGTTGCTTCAATATATCCACATAATTTTCCTCCCTCATGATGCCATCTATTTTGTGAAGTTCACCGGTCCCTCCTGAAGCAAAACACCCCCCACAACATGATGCTGCCACCCCTGTACTTCACGGTTGGGATGGTGTTCTTCGGCTTCCAAGCGTCCGCCTTTTTCCTCCAAACATAACGATGGTCATTATGGCCAAACAGTTCCCTATTGGTTTCATCAGATCAGTGGACATTTCTCATAAAAGTACGATCTTTGTCCCCATGTGCAGTTGCAGACCGAAGTCTGGCTTTTTTATGGCGGTTTTGGAGCAGTGGCTTCTATCTTGCTGAGCGGCCTTTCAGGTTATGTCGACATAGGACTCGATTTACTGTGGATTTAGATACTTTTGTACCTGCTTCCTCCATCATCTTCACAAGATCCTTTGCTGTTGTTCTGGGATTGATTTGCACTTTTCGCACCAAAGCCGTTCATCTCTAGGAGACAGAACGTGTCTCCTTCCTGAGCGGTATGATGGCTGCGTGGTCCCATGATGTTTAAACTTGCGTACTATTGTTTGTACAGAGGAACGTGGTACCTTCAGGTGTTTGGAAATTGCTCCCAAGGATGAACCAGACTTGTGGAGGTCTACAATTCTTTTTCTGAGGTCTTGGCTGATTTCCTTTGATTTTCCCACGATGTCAAGCAAAGAGACACTGAGTTTGAAGGTAGGCCTTGAAATACATCCACAGGTACACCTCCAATTGACTCAAATGATGTCAAATAGCCTATCAGAAGCTTCTAAAGCCATGACATACTTTTCTGGAATTTTCCAAGTTGTTTTAAGGCACAGTTAACTTCTGACCCACTGGAATTGTGATACAGTGAATTATAATTGAAATAATCTGTCTGTAAACAATTGTTGAAAAAAATTACTTGTGTCATTTACAAAGTAGATGTCCTAACCGACTTGCCAAAACTACAGTTTGTTAACAAGATATTTGTGGAGTGGTTGAAAAATGAGTTAATGACTCAACCTAAGTGGATGTAAACTATATAATAAATAATAATATATGCCATTTAGCTGACGCTTTTATCCAAAGCGACTTACAGTCATGTGTGCATACATTCTACGTATGGGTGGTCCCGGGAACTCCAACCTAAGTGTATGTAAACTAGTGTTAATGACTCCAACCTGAGTGTATCTAAACTAGTTTTAATGACTCAACCTCAGTGTATGTAAACTAGTGTTAATGACTCCAACCTCAGTGTATCTAAACTAGTTTTAATGACTCCAACCTAAGTGTATGTAAACTAGTTTTAATGACTCCAACCTCAGTGTATGTAAACTAGTTTTAATGACTCCAACCTAAGTGTATGTAAACTAGTTTTAATGACTCCAACCTAAGTGTATGTAAACTAGTTTTAATGACTCCAACCTCAGTGTTTGTAAACTAGTTCTAATGACTCCAACCTAAGTGTATCTAAACTAGTTTTAATGACTCCAACCTCAGTGTATGTAAACTAGTTTTAATGACTCCAACCTAAGTGTATGTAAACTAGTGTTAATGACTCCAACCTAAGTGTATGTAAACTAGTTTTAATGACTCCAACCTCAGTGTATGTAAACTAGTGTTAATGACTCCAACCTCAGTGTATGTAAACTAGTTTTAATGACTCCAACCTCAGTGTATGTAAACTAGTTTTAATGACTCCAACCTCAGTGTATGTAAACTAGTTTTAATGACTCCAACCTCAGTGTATGTAAACTAGTGTTAATGACTCCAACCTCAGTGTATGTAAACTAGTGTTAATGACTCCAACCTCAGTGTATGTAAACTAGTTTTAATGACTCCAACCTCAGTGTATGTAAACTAGTTTTAATAACTCCAACCTGAGTGTACGTAAACTAGTTTTAATGACTCCAACCTAAGTGTATGTAAACTAGTTTTAATGACTCCAACCTCAGTGTATGTAAACTAGTTTTAATGACTCCAACCTCAGTGTATGTAAACTAGTGTTAATGACTCCAACCTCAGTGTATGTAAACTAGTTTTAATGACTCCAACCTCAGTGTATGTAAACTAGTGTTAATGACTCCAACCTCAGTGTATGTAAACTAGTTTTAATGACTCCAACCTCAGTGTATGTAAACTAGTTTTAATGACTCCAACCTCAGTGTATGTAAACTAGTGTTAATGACTCCAACCTCAGTGTATGTAAACTAGTTTTAATGACTCCAACCTAAGTGTATGTAAACTAGTTTTAATGACTCCAACCTAAGTGTATGTAAACTAGTGTTAATGACTCCAACCTAAGTGTATGTAAACTAGTTTTAATGACTCCAACCTAAGTGTATGTAAACTAGTGTTAATGACTCCAACCTAAGTGTATGTAAACTAGTTTTAATGACTCCAACCTAAGTGTATGTAAACTAGTGTTAATGACTCCAACCTCAGTGTATGTAAACTAGTGTTAATGACTCCAACCTCAGTGTATGTAAACTAGTTTTAATGACTCCAACCTCAGTGTATGTAAACTAGTTTTAATGACTCCAACCTCAGTGTATGTAAACTAGTTTTAATGACTCCAACCTCAGTGTATGTAAACTAGTTTTAATGACTCCAACCTCAGTGTATGTAAACTAGTTTTAATGACTCCAACCTCAGTGTATGTAAACTAGTGTTAATGACTCCAACCTAAGTGTATGTAAACTAGTTTTAATGACTCCAACCTCAGTGTATGTAAACTAGTTTTAATGACTCCAACCTCAGTGTATGTAAACTAGTGTTAATGACTCAACCTAAGTGTATGTAAACTAGTTTTAATGACTCCAACCTCAGTGTTTGTAAACTAGTGTTAATGACTCCAACCTAAGTGTATGTAAACTAGTTTTAATGACTCCAACCTCAGTGTTTGTAAACTAGTTTTAATGACTCCAACCTAAGTGTATGTAAACTAGTGTTAATGACTCCAACCTAAGTGTATGTAAACTAGTTTTAATGACTCCAACCTCAGTGTATGTAAACTAGTTTTAATGACTCCAACCTAAGTGTATGTAAACTAGTTTTAATGACTCCAACCTCAGTGTATGTAAACTAGTTTTAATGACTCCAACCTCAGTGTATGTAAACTAGTTTTAATGACTCCAACCTCAGTGTATGTAAACTAGTTTTAATGACTCCAACCTGAGTGTATGTAAACTAGTGTTAATGACTCCAACCTAAGTGTATGTAGACTAGTTTTAATGACTCCAACCTAAGTGTATGTAAACTAGTTTTAATGACTCCAACCTGAGTGTATGTAAACTAGTGTTAATGACTCCAACCTGAGTGTATGTAAACTAGTTTTAATGACTCCAACCTAAGTGTATGTAAACTAGTTTTAATGACTCCAACCTCAGTGTATGTAAACTAGTTTTAATGACTCCAACCTCAGTGTATGTAAACTAGTGTTAATGACTCCAACCTAAGTGTATGTAAACTAGTTTTAATGACTCCAACCTCAGTGTTTGTAAACTAGTGTTAATGACTCCAACCTAAGTGTATGTAAACTAGTTTTAATGACTCCAACCTAAGTGTTTGTAAACTAGTTTTAATGACTCCAACCTAAGTGTATGTAAACTAGTGTTAATGACTCCAACCTAAGTGTATGTAAACTAGTTTTAATGACTCCAACCTCAGTGTATGTAAACTAGTGTTAATGACTCCAACCTAAGTGTATGTAAACTAGTTTTAATGACTCCAACCTAAGTGTATGTAAACTAGTTTTAATGACTCCAACCTCAGTGTATGTAAACTAGTTTTAATGACTCCAACCTCAGTGTATGTAAACTAGTTTTAATGACTCCAACCTGAGTGTATGTAAACTAGTGTTAATGACTCCAACCTAAGTGTATGTAAACTAGTTTTAATGACTCCAACCTAAGTGTATGTAAACTAGTTTTAATGACTACAACCTGAGTGTATGTAAACTAGTTTTAATGACTCCAACCTCAGTGTATGTAAACTAGTTTTAATGACTCCAACCTAAGTGTATGTAAACTAGTTTTAATGACTCCAACCTAAGTGTATGTAAACTAGTGTTAATGACTCCAACCTAAGTGTATGTAAACTAGTTTTAATGACTCCAACCTAAGTGTATGTAAACTAGTTTTAATGACTCCAACCTAAGTGTATGTAAACTAGTTTTAATGACTCCAACCTAAGTGTATGTAAACTAGTTTTAATGACTCCAACCTCAGTGTATGTAAACTAGTTTTAATGACTCCAACCTAAGTGTATGTAAACTAGTTTTAATGACTCCAACCTAAGTGTATGTAAACTAGTTTTAATGACTCCAACCTAAGTGTATGTAAACTAGTTTTAATGACTCCAACCTCAGTGTATGTAAACTAGTTTTAATGACTCCAACCTAAGTGTATGTAAACTAGTTTTAATGACTCCAACCTAAGTGTATGTAAACTAGTGTTAATGACTCCAACCTCAGTGTATGTAAACTAGTGTTAATGACTCCAACCTCAGTGTATGTAAACTAGTGTTAATGACTCCAACCTCAGTGTATGTAAACTAGTTTTAATGACTCCAACCTCAGTGTATGTAAACTAGTGTTAATGACTCCAACCTCAGTGTATGTAAACTAGTTTTAATGACTCCAACCTCAGTGTATGTAAACTAGTTTTAATGACTCCAACCTCAGTGTATGTAAACTAGTTTTAATGACTCCAACCTCAGTGTATGTAAACTAGTTTTAATGACTCCAACCTCAGTGTATGTAAACTAGTTTTAATGACTCCAACCTAAGTGTATGTAAACTAGTTTTAATGACATCCTCAATGGTATCAAATACATCAAAAACATGGTTGTCAAATAGACAACTTGCTGTCTATATTGATGTGGTTACAATTACTAAACATTTGGATAAACAAATAATTTCTGAAAACATGATGTGATGTACGACAGGTTTGTGTTTCAGTTGATGACGTCTCTTGTAACTTGGCGTCGGACAACAGAAATTGCGTCTAAATTGCTCCGTGTGACACAGTTTTCAGAACAGGCTAAATGTGTAGAACAGGCTAAATGTGTAGAAAAGGCTAAATGTGTAGAAAAGGCTAAATGTGTAGAACAGGCTAAATGTGTAGAACAGGCTAAATGTGTAGAAAAGGCTAAATGTGTAGAAAAGGCTAAATGTGTAGAAAAGGCTAAATGTGTAGAACAGGCTAAATGTGTAGAAAAGGCTAAATGTGTAGAAAAGGCTAAATGTGTAGAAAAGGCTAAATGTGTAGAAAAGGCTAAATGTGTAGAAAAGGCTAAATGTGTAGAAAAGGCTAAATGTGTAGAACAGGCTAAATGTGTAGAAAAGGCTAAATGTGTAGAACAGGCTAAATGTGTAGAAAAGGCTAAATGTGTAGAACAGGCTAAATGTGTAGAACAGGCTAAATGTGTAGAAAAGGCTAAACGTGTAGAACAGGCTAAATGTGTAGAAAAGGCTAAATGTGTAGAACAGGCTAAATGTGTAGAAAAGGCTAAATGTGTAGAACAGGCTAAATGTGTAGAAAAGGCTAAATGTGTAGAATTTCAGGAAATTTGCATTAAAACTGCACATTTTCTCTTAGCCCCATGACAAAACGTGTAGAGTTGTGGGAAACTAGCTTAAAAACAGCTATATTTTTTTACTAGAAAGGTGAGATGTTAACCTTAATTTAATGAAGTTTCAGCTGCTGGCTGGGCTTGGTTAAACTCAGGAAGGTTGCAGCTGCTGGCTGGGCTTGGTTAAACTCAGGAAAGCTGCTGGCTGGGCTTGGTTAAACTAATGAAGGTTGCAGCTGCTGGCTGGGCTTGGTTAAACTAATGAAGATTGCAGCTGCTGGCTGGGCTTGGTTAAACTAATGAAGGTTGCAGCTGCTGGCTGGGCTTGGTTAAACTAATGAAGATTGCAGCTGCTGGCTGGGCTTGGTTAAACTAATGAAGGTTGCAGCTGCTGGCTGGGCTTGGTTAAACTAATGAAGGTTGCAGCTGCTGGCTGGGCTTGGTTAAACTAATGAAGCTGCTGGCTGGGCTTGGTTAAACTAATGAAGGTTGCAGCTGCTGGCTGGGCTTGGTTAAACTAATGAAGGTTGCAGCTGCTGGCTGGGCTTGGTTAAACTAATGAAGATTGCAGCTGCTGGCTGGGCTTGGTTAAACTAATGAAGGTTGCAGCTGCTGGCTGGGCTTGGTTAAACTAATGAAGATTGCAGCTGCTGGCTGGGCTTGGTTAAACTAATGAAGGTTGCAGCTGCTGGCTGGGCTTGGTTAAACTAATGAAGCTGCTGGCTGGGCTTGGTTAAACTAATGAAGGTTGCAGCTGCTGGCTGGGCTTGGTTAAACTAATGAAGGTTGCAGCTGCTGGCTGGGCTTGGTTAAACTAATGAAGGTTGCAGCTGCTGGCTGGGCTTGGTTAAACTAATGCAGATTGCAGCTGCTGGCTGGGCTTGGTTAAACTAATGAAGGTTGCAGCTGCTGGCTGGGCTTGGTTTCCAATGGAGGAAGTGCTTTCACCCATTCTTAGTTTGTGAATTCTAAATTCTGTACTGGACTTGTTACACAGAGACTGCTGAGGGGGAAACTGCTATAATATGGGCCGGAATGAAGCGAATGGAATGGCATCCAAGACCTGGAAACCATGGAAACCATGTGTTTGATACCATTTCCACTGACTCCGCTCCAGTTATTACCACGAGGCCGTCCTCCCCAAATGAAGGTGCCACCAACCTCCTGTGCTGTGTGACAATAATCCCTATGAGCACGAGACATACATCTTGTGCTCACTGGGGTAAGTAGCCATTGCAGCCTCAGTCCATAGTCGTCACGTGTTTCATTAATAAAGGGAAGTGCAATTAACTGTCTCCGATCCATTGAGTTAACATACGGATGGTAAAGCACGTGTACTGTAGAAAATAAACTTACTGGAGGATTTCTTTG
This sequence comes from Oncorhynchus keta, assembly GCF_023373465.1. NCBI lineage: Eukaryota > Metazoa > Chordata > Actinopteri > Salmoniformes > Salmonidae > Oncorhynchus > Oncorhynchus keta. The sequence goes on along the minus strand of NW_026290955.1, from coordinate 338,070 downwards.
CGCGTGAAGAATGTGCAGTCCTGGAAAGAGACAAAGGAACGTTAAAAATCCCGTTTGAATGAACAGACCAGCCTAGCAGAACAAAGATAGAAGGTTTAAATGATTGGGCGGTGTGGCAGCAGCTCTCATTTGATGCCAACCATTGGGCACTAAACCCTGGGAGTGTTTAGAGGAGGTACTCCACGCTCAATGGGGTTTACCACAAATCAAAGGTTTTACGTGGCGTTATTATGAAACGAGCTCATTTATTCCTTTGTTTGGTGGTAACCAAACCTGTACACCTCAGCGATAATTTAGCGCGCGCTGGCAAATTGACACCCTATTTCATACACAGCGCACTACTTTTGACGAGGGTTCTGGGAATAGGGAATAGGGTGCCGTTTGGGATGGAATCTTACAGTCTATAGCCAGTAGTCCGCCTACCTGGGACTTATCTCAACCACTCCAACAATAAACAACTATAGCGCACGGAAAATGATCAGTGTGTAAAGAGAAAGATACATTTGCCTGAAAATAAACTTATTTTCATTATGGTCATTTGTAATTCATCGTGATGGATTAATTTCCTGACGTTTTCGATTAAAAATATGGATTAATAAACGTACATTGGCCTATCTAAACTACTTAATCCACACACAAAAAAAATATTGTTGAATGTTACATGTATTTGATATGACAATATGGAAATTAAGTAGCCTAAATGAGACGAAGAAAAACATATTTGAACACATTTTTACCTGATATGCCTCGAACTGTTCATCAGTAAATATGGTTTGCTTATTACCCATCCTGGTTGAGTATTTCCCCCATCACACAGATACATTACATTGGACGTTCGTGACGTGCTTATTTCGGTTTCACTCATTTAAGACGACATCGTCGCATTATCTTGTGAAAGATTTCATTCATAAAAACCCAACGTGAATTTAACGAACAAAAACGCGTTGATTAGAAATGCAAAATCTCAAAGGAACAGGTGATTTTTGTAAAGAGGTGTGACGAAAAAGACCAAATATATTCCTCTCCCCGCATCCTTGGAGCGGCAGCGTGGCGAGGGTAGGTAGGGTACCACTGACTCTGCCCTTGTTGAACGTTGTCTCATCACTGGACTGTTTCAGGATGTTGCAGCCGATACAGTAGTTTACCGTCGCAGACCAAGACAAGCCAGCAGGCGGCGTCATTTAGGCAGCCAAGTGGTCAGATCTGTCCAGCTATGTGATGGGTTCCTATGGTATATGGTGCCACATTATGCTCCTTCTCAAAACACCATTAGAAGTTATATACAGTAAATCTAACGGAAGCTACTGTATAGAGAGCTAACGGAAGCTACTGTATAGAGATCTAACGGAAGCTACTGTATAGAGATCTAACGGAAGCTACTGTATAGAGAGCTAACGGAAGCTACTGTATAGAGATCTAACGGAAGCTACTGTATAGAGATCTAACGGAAGCTACTGTATAGAGATCTAACGGAAGCTACTGTATAGAGAGCTAACGGAAGCTACTGTATAGAGATCTAACGGAAGCTACTGTATAGAGATCTAACGGAAGCTACTGTATAGAGATCTAACGGAAGCTACTGTATAGAGATCTAACGGAAGCTACTGTATAGAGATCTAACGGAAGCTACTGTATAGAGATCTAACGGAAGCTACTGTATAGAGATCTAACGGAAGCTACTGTATAGAGATCTAACGGAAGCTACTGTATAGAGATCTAACGGAAGCTACTGTATAGAGATCTAACGGAAGCTACTGTATAGAGATCTAACGGAAGCTACTGTATAGAGATCTAACGGAAGCTACTGTATAGAGATCTAACGGAAGCTACTGTATAGAGATCTAACGGAAGCTACTGTATAGAGATCTAACGGAAGCTACTGTATAGAGATCTAACGGAAGCTACCGTATAGAGATCTAACGGAAGCTACTGTATAGAGATCTAACGGAAGCTACTGTATAGAGATCTAACGGAAGCTACTGTATAGAGATCTAACGGAAGCTACTGTATAGAGAGCTAACGGAAGCTACTGTATAGAGAGCTAATGGAAGCTACTGTATAGAGATCTAACGGAAGCTACTGTATAGAGAGCGAACGGAAGCTACTGTATAGAGATCTAATGGAAGCTATATAGAGATCTAATAAACTGTATAGAGATTATAAGCTACTGTCATAGAAGCTAACGGAAGCTACTGTATAGAGATCTAACGGAAGCTACTGTATAGAGATCTAACGGAGACTGTATAGAGATCTAACGGAAGCTACTGTATAGAGATCTAAAAGCTACCGTATAGAGATCTAACGGAAGCTACCGTATAGAGATCTAACGGAAGCTACCGTATAGAGATCTAACGGAAACCCTTATAGAGATCTAACAATGCTACTGTATAGAGATAACGGAAGCTACTGTATACAGATCTAACGGAAGCTACTGTATAGAGAAATGGAAGCTACCGTATAGAGATAACGGAAGCTACTGTATGGAGATCTAACGGAAGCTACTGTATAGAGATCTAACGGAAGCTACTGTCTAGAGATCTAACGGAAGCTACTGTATAGAGATCTAACGGAAGCTACTGTATAGAGATCTAACGGAAGCTACTGTATAGAGAGCTAACGGAAGCTACTGTCCAGAAAGCTAACAGATGCCACTATAGTTTTGAATATAAAAAATATTAATAAATATGGATTATATCCATAGAAGAATCTGTCATTTTAAAATGTAATAGAAGTTTAAATGACTCACAGAGAAGATTACACAATACTAGTAAGGACAAATGTCAAAGAGTAGTCTACTTTACTGGTAATTGTTAGTAAATAGGCAAGCCCTTTGTACCAATGTACTTAGGATAAAACATTAACAGAGAGACTGGATGGGAAATGTGTGAACTGTGAATGAACTGCAGCGTGAAAGGTTACCAGTCTGTCTTTCTCTCTTCTCTCTGCAGATTTACAGAACATGAAATGAGCCACTATTTTATTAGGAATTAGGTGTCCTCATACCTGCAACCAATCACAGCACGCAACCAATTAATTCTAACAGACCAATAAGCTCACAGTTCCAAATAACATGATTGCTGTAGTTCACTTATGGAGGTACATGCCCCTGTTACATGTGGTAATGATATGGCCCCTACAGTAGTAGTCTACTTTACATGTGGTAATGATATGGCCCCTACAGTAGTAGTCTACTTTACATGTGGTAATGATATGGCCCCTACAGTAGTAGTCTACTTTACATGTGGTAATGATATGGCCCCTACAGTAGTAGTCTACTTTACATGTGGTAATGATATGGCCCCCTACAGTAGTAGTCTACTTTACATGTGGTAATGATATGGCCCCCTACAGTAGTAGTCTACTTTACATGTGGTAATGATATGGCCCCTACAGTAGTAGCCTACTTTACATGTGGTAATGATATGGCCCCTACAGTAGTAGTCTACTTTACATGTGGTAATGATATGGCCCCCTACAGTAGTAGTCTACTTTACATGTGGTAATGATATGGCCCCTACAGTAGTAGTCTACTTTACATGTGGTAATGATATGGCCCCTACAGTAGTAGTCTACTTTACATGTGGTAATGATATGGCCCCTACAGTAGTAGTCTACTTTACATGTGGTAATGATATGGCCCCTACAGTAGTAGTCTACTTTACATGTGGTAATGATACGGCCCCTACAGTAGTAGTCTACTTTACATGTGGTAATGATACGGCCCCTACAGTAGTAGTCTACTTTACATGTGGTAATGATACGGCCCCTACAGTAGTAGTCTACTTTACATGTGGTAATGATACGGCCCCTACAGTAGTAGTCTACTTTACATGTGGTAATTATATGGCCCCATACAGTAGTAGTCTACTTTACATGTGGTAATTATATGGCCCCTATAGTAGTAGACTACTTTACATGTGATAATGATATGGCCCCCTACAGTAGTAGTCTACTTTACATGTGGTAATGATATGGCCCCTACAGTAGTAGTCTACTTTACATGTGGTAATGATATGGCCCCTACAGTAGTAGTCTACTTTACATGTGGTAATGATATGGCCCCTACAGTAGTAGTCTACTTTACATGTGGTAATGATATGGCCCCTACAGTAGTAGTCTACTTTACATGTGGTAATGATATGGCCCCTACAGTAGTAGTCTACTTTACATGTGGTAATGATATGGCCCCTATAGTAGTAGTCTACTTTACATGTGGTAATGATATGGCCCCTACAGTAGTAGTCTACTTTACATGTGGTAATTATATGGCCCCTACAGTAGTAGTCTACTTTACATGTGGTAATGATATGGCCCCTACAGTAGTAGTCTACTTTACATGTGGTAATGATATGGCCCCTACAGTAGTAGTCTACTTTACATGTGGTAATGATATGGCCCCTATAGTAGTAGTCTACTTTACATGTGGTAATGATATGGCCCCTACAGTAGTAGTCTACTTTACATGTGGTAATGATATGGCCCCTACAGTAGTAGTCTACTTTACATGTGGTAATGATATGGCCCCTACAGTAGTAGTCTACTTTACATGTGGTAATGATATGGCCCCTACAGTAGTAGTCTACTTTACATGTGGTAATGATATGGCCCCTACAGTAGTAGTCTACTTTACATGTGGTAATGATATGGCCCCTACAGTAGTAGTCTACTTTACATGTGGTAATTATATGGCCCCTATAATCTACAGTTGTAGACTACTTTACATGTGGTAATGATATGGCCCCTACAGTACTAGGCTACTTTACATGTGGTAATGATAATGGCCCCTACAGTAGTAGTCTACTTTACATGTGGTAATTATATGGCCCCTACAGTAGTAGGCTACTTTACATGTGGTAATGATATGGCCCCTACAGTAGTAGTCTACTTTACATGTGGTAATGATATGGCCCCTACAGTAGTAGTCTACTTTACATGTGGTAATGATATGGCCCCTACAGTAGTAGTCTACTTTACATGTGGTAATGATATGGCCCCTACAGTACTAGGCTACTTTACATGTGGTAATGATATGGCCCCTACAGTACTAGTCTACTTTACATGTGGTAATGATATGGCCCCTACAGTAGTAGTCTACTTTACATGTGGTAATTATATGGCCCCTATAATCTACAGTTGTAGACTACTTTACATGTGGTAATGATATGGCCCCTACAGTACTAGGCTACTTTACATGTGGTAATGATATGGCCCCTACAGTAGTAGTCTACTTTACATGTGGTAATGATATGGCCCCTACAGTAGTAGTCTACTTTACATGTGGTAATGATATGGCCCCTACAGTAGTAGTCTACTTTACATGTGGTAATGATATGGCCACTACAGTAGTAGTCTACTTTACATGTGGTAATTATATGGGCCCTATAATCTACAGTTGTAGACTACTTTACATGTGGTAATGATATGGCCCCTACAGTACTAGGCTACTTTACATGTGGTAATGATATGGCCCCTACAGTAGTAGTCTACTTTACATGTGGTAATGATATGGCCCCTACAGTAGTAGTCTACTTTACATGTGGTAATTATATGGCCCCTATAGTAGTAGACTACTTTACATGTGGTAATGATACGGCCCCTACAGTAGTAGTCTACTTTACATGTGGTAATGATACGGCCCCTACAGTAGTAGTCTACTTTACATGTGGTAATTATATGGCCCCATACAGTAGTAGTCTACTTTACATGTGGTAATTATATGGCCCCTATAGTAGTAGACTACTTTACATGTGATAATGATATGGCCCCTGGACTGTGATCACACAGTCCCCCGGAACAGCTGGCACTCTCATGCATGGTTCAGTGTTGCTTGCCTCAAAGCAAGCATCTCATCAGGTAGGTTCACATCACCTCAATACCATCAGATGAGTCCTGGAAAATATTCCAGTCAGTGCTAGAGACAAAGTCCTGTAGCTTAGCATCAATGAGTGCCTCCTGTTTGAGTTTTTGCTTGTAAACAGGAATCAGGAGGATAGAGTTACGGTCAGATTTGCCAAATGGAGGGCGTGGGAGAGCTTTGAATGTGTCTCTGTGTGTGGAGTAAAGGTGATCTAGAGTTTTGTTTACTCTAGTTGCACAGGTGACATACTGGTAGAAATTAGGTAAAAATAAATAATTTCAGTTCCACTGCATTAAAATCACTGGCCTCAAGAAGTGTCACCTCTTGATGAGCAATTTCATGTTTTCTTATGGCCCTATGCAGCTGGCTGAGTGCAGGCTTAGTGCCCAGCATCGGTTTGTGGTGGTAAATAGACGGCTACAAAAAACATAGATAAAAACCCTGTGGCCTTTAATAAAAGGTTAGATCCATAAAGGTATGAATCTGTAGTCCTATAATAATAGGTTATATCCATAAAGTCCTGAATCTGTAGTCCTATAATAAAGGTTAGATCCATAAAGGCCTGAATCTGTAGTCCTATAATAATAGGTTATATCCATAGTATGAATCTGTAGTCCTTTAACAATAGGTTATACCTACAGTCTGAATTTGTTTCTCTACAGATGAAGCTAACGTGATGAACAAAGAGAAGGGAAGCCTGCCATCTGGTGGTGGACATATGTACTGTAGAAAGGATTGGATGGAGGATGTATCAGTGGTGGTGTCAAACTCATTCAATGGAGGAACCTAATGCAGGGGTATTCCACTCTTACCCCTCTACAGGGTTTCCCAAACTCAGTCCTGGGCCCCCTGGGGGCACGTTTTGGTTGTCGCTTTAGCACTACACAGCTGATTCAAATAACCAAGCGTTGATTGTGTAGTCAATGCATCCAGGTGGGATCCCGGGACTGAGTTGGGAAAACTCTGTCCTATGAGCCTGTTGGTTTTCTGTTCTACCTGATAATTAATTGTACCCACCTGGTGTCTAAGGTCTAAATCAGTCCCTGATTAGAGGGGAATCACCCACCTGGTGTCTAAGGTCTAAATCAGTCCCCGATTAGAGGGGAATCACCCACCTGGTGTCTAAGGTCTAAATCAGTCCCTGATTAGGGGGAATCACCCACCTGATGTCTAAGGTCTAAATCAGTCCCTGATTAGAGGGAATCACCCACCTGATGTCTAAGGTCTAAATCAGTCCCTGATTAGAGGGGAATCACCCACCTGGTGTCTAAGGTCTAAATCAGTCCCTGATTAGAGGGGAATCACCCACCTGGTGTCTAAGGTCTAAATCAGTCCCTGATTAGAGGGGAATCACCCACCTGGTGTCTAAGGTCTAAATCAGTCCCTGATTAGAGGGGAATCACCCACCTGGTGTCTAAGGTCTAAATCAGTCCCTGATTAGAGGGGAATCACCCACCTGGTGTCTAAGGTCTAAATCAGTCCCTGATTAGAGGGGAATCACCCACCTGCTGTCTAAGGTCTAAATCAGTCCCTGATTAGAGGGGAATCACCCACCTGGTGTCTAAGGTCTAAATCAGTCCCTGATTAGAGGAGAATCACCCACCTGGCTTCTAAGGTCTAAATCAGTCCCTGATTAGAGGGTTCCTTTAATCACCCACCTGGTGTCTAAGGTCTAAATCAGTCCCTGATTAGAGGGGAATCACCCACCTGATGTCTAAGGTCTAAATCAGTCCCTGATTAGAGGGGAATCACCCACCTGGTGTCTAAGGTCTAAATCAGTCCCTGATTAGAGGGGAATCACCCACCTGGTGTCTAAGGTCTAAATCAGTCCCTGATTAGAGGGGAAAAGCCCACCTGGTGTCTAATGTCTAAATCAGTCCCTGGTTAGAGGGGAATCACCCACCTGGTGTCTAAGGTCTAAATCAGTCCTTGATTAGAGGGAAACACCCACCTGGTGTCTAAGGTCTAAATCAGTCCCTGATTAGAGGGGAATCACCCACCTGGTGTCTAAGGTCTAAATCAGTCCCTGATTAGAGGAGAATCACCCACCTGGTGTCTAAGGTCTAAATCAGTCCCCAGATTAGAGGGGATCACCCACCTGGTGTTCCAGGTCTAAATCAGTCCCTGATTAGAGGGGAATCACCCACCTGGTGTCTAAGGTCTAAATCAGTCCCTGATTAGAGGGGAATACCCACCTGGTGTCTAAGGTCTAAATCAGTCCCTGATTAGAGGGAATCACCCACCTGGTGTCTAAGGTCTAAATCAGTCCCCAGATTAGAGGGGAATCACCCACCTGGTGTCCCAGGTCTAAATCAGTCCCTGATTAGAGGGGAATCACCCACCTGGTGTCTAAGGTCTAAATCAGTCCCTGATTAGAGGGGAATCACCCACCTGGTGTCTAAGGTCTAAATCAGTCCCTGATTAGAGGGGAATCACCCACCTGGTGTCTAAGGTCTAAATCAGTCCCTGATTAGAGGGGAATCACCCACCTGGTGTCTAAGGTCTAAATCAGTCCCTGATTAGAGGGGAATCACCCACCTGGTGTCTAAGGTCTAAATCAGTCCCTGATTAGAGGGGAATCACCCACCTGGTGTCTAAGGTCTAAATCAGTCCCTGATTAGGGTTTTTAAAAAACCTGGATCTGGCTTCCATGTCCAGAGTTGAGTTTGAGGGGCCTAGTGTCTGCTGGGTTTTATTAGTTGTTCCTTTAAATGAAGACCTAGACAACCAGGTGAGGGGGTTGTTCCTAACCAATTAGGGACATTAATTAATCAATCAAACACAAGGGAGGAGCGAAAACCCGGCGACACTCGGTCCTCTGGAATGAGTTTGACACTCAACTATGACGCACATAGTCGAGTTGTACAACAAAGTAGAAGGGGTGGAACCAAACGTCATACTTGAGTAAAAGTTTAAATATCTTCAAAGAAAACACTCCGACCATAATTTACAAACGAAGCATTTGTGTTTCGTGAGTCCTCCAGATCAGAGGCTGTAAAGGGATGACCAGAGATGTTCTCTGTTTAGTGAGTCCTCCAGATCAGAGGCTAGTAGGGATGTTCTCTGTTTAGTGAGTCCTCCAGATCAGAGGCTAGTAGGGATGACCAAGGATGTTCTCTGTTTAGTGAGTCCTCCAGATCAGTGGCAGTAGGGATGACCAGGGATGTTCTCTGTTTAGCGAGTCCTCCAGATCAGAGGCTAGTAGGGATGACCAGGGATGTTCTCTGTTTAGTGAGTCCTCCAGATCAGTGGCAGTAGGGATGACCAGAGATGTTCTCTGTTTAGTGAGTGCTCCAGATCAGGCAGTAGGGATGACCAGGGATGTTCTCTGTTTAGTGAGTCCTCCAGATCAGAGGCAGTAGGGATGACCAGGGATGTTCTCTGTTTAGTGAGTCCTCCAGATCAGAGGCTAGTAGGGATGACCAGGGATGTTCTCTGTTTAGTGAGTCCTCCAGATCAGAGGCTAGTAGGGATGACCAGGGATGTTCTCTGTTTAGTGAGTCCGCTAGATCAGAGGCTAGTAGGGATGACCAGGGATGTTCTCTGTTTAGTGAGTCCTCCAGATCAGAGGCAGTAGGGATGACCAGGGATGTTCTCTGTTTAGTGAGTCCTCCAGATCAGAGGCTAGTAGGGATGACCAGGGATGTTCTCTGTTTCGTGAGTCCTCCAGATCAGAGGCAGTAGGGATGACCAGGGATGTTCTCTGTTTAGTGAGTCCTCCAGATCAGAGGCTAGTAGGGATGACCAGGGATGTTCTCTGTTTAGTGAGTCCTCCAGATCAGAGGCTAGTAGGGATGACCAGGGATGTTCTCTGTTTAGTGAGTCCTCCAGATCAGAGGCTAGTAGGGATGACCAGGGATGTTCTCTGTTTAGTGAGTCCTCCAGATCAGAGGCAGTAGGGATGACCAGGGATGTTCTCTGTTTAGTGAGTCCTCCAGATCAGAGGCTAGTAGGGATGACCAGGGATGTTCTCTGTTTAGTGAGTCCTCCAGATCAGAGGCAGTAGGGATGACCAGGGATGTTCTCTGTTTAGTGAGTCCTCCAGATCAGAGGCAGTAGGGATGACCAGGGATGTTCTCTGTTTAGTGAGTCCTCCAGATCAGAGGCTAGTAGGGATGACCAGGGATGTTCTCTGTTTAGTGAGTCCTCCAGATCAGAGGCAGTAGGGATGACCAGGGATGTTCTCTGTTTAGTGAGTCCTCCAGATCAGAGGCAGTAGGGATGACCAGGGATGTTCTCTGTTTAGTGAGTCCTCCAGATCAGAGGCAGTAGGGATGACCAGGGATGTTCTCTTGATAAGTGCGTGGATTGGACCATTTTCCTGTCCTGGAAAAAAATAGAAATAGGTAAGTACAGATACCGAAAAAACGATCCAAAACTATTACTTTAAATTATTTTCACTTAAAAACTTTACACCACTGCAAAGTAGACATTATTTATGTCGATCAAAAACAGTAATGTTCAACATGAAAGCATTTCAATAAAATAAATAATACATCACGGATTTGTTTCACGTTGCAGTATTAAGATAAACAGACATTAGATACGTTGCTTGTGGTACGTGTCTACGTCATCGTTTCCCACCCCGGAAGTCCCGTTCACGGCAGAGCGGTGCAGGACCACATTAACCCAGGACTATGGCGAGCAACGTGTGGAGGTCAATGGTAAGAACATGCCGTTTTGTCAGCGTAAAGATAATCGAATGTAACTTGGCCATGTATTGGATTTATGTTTGTGTAATGTGAGTTCGTGTTCGGATGACTTTGTCGGGTGTATAATGTTGTTTCCATGGGTTTTCTGTGAGGCCTTTTACTGTGCGTGTGTCCTTGTCCTGCTACTACCGTAGCGAGCTATGCTATTAACCAACCGCTTTTTATCCGCCTAATGCTTGACAAGTGACATTTCGTGTTTGTCAATATGTTTTCTGATTCAATCCCACTCGACTAGAGATAGTGTGTGGATGTTGTGATACGTTTTTATCTGCGCGGTAATAATTTAACCTTCCGTTTATTGTCCTCCTCCAGCTCTCTCACGTCGTGGGGGCGGCAAAGAGACCGACGGTATGTTTCAGAAGGGGGGTAAGTCAACGACTGACAAATAGACAAGTCTACACCTGTTTTTTTTTTTTTATGAACTTCTCCCTCGTTGACAAAAAGGCTGAAATGATGTAATTCATGATCCAGTGTTTTTAGTGCTTGTATGTAATGTAATCCCTCTAAAAACAGATTGAAAATGGGTTTGTTTTCTCTTAACAGCTGCAAACGGTTACGTTAATTCCCGGGGATGGAATCGGTCCAGAAATATCCGTGGCTGTCATGAAGATTTTCGAGTCTGCTAAGGTAAGATGGAAAAGCTGTCAAACTCTCTCTCTCTCACACAGCAAATTGTAGGGTTAACAGCAGAACATGCCATTGGCATGGAAAGTTTGACAGAACATTGAACCCCGGTCCTTCCTGTACCATTCTGTGTCCTCTCTACCACCCGTTAGGTTCCCATCCAGTGGGAGGAGAGGAATGTGACAGCTATCCAGGGCCCAGGAGGTAGATGGATGATCCCTCCAGACTGTAAGGAGTCTATGGACAGGACCCTGATTGGGTTAAAAGGTAGGTAGCAGTGACAGAGATCCTATGGTAGTAGCTACCTGCATGGTCATGGTGGACATAGTGTAGGTAGCAGTGACAGAGATCCTATGGTAGTAGCTACCTGCATGGTCATGATGGACATAGTGTAGGTAGCAGTGACAGAGATCCTATGGTAGTAGCTACCTGCATGGTCATGATGGACATAGTGTAGGTAGCAGTGACAGAGATCCTATGGTAGTAGCTACCTGCATGGTCATGGTGGACATAGTGTAGGTAGCAGTGACAGAGATCCTATGGTAATCTATGGTAGTAGCTACCTGCATGGTCATGGTGGACATAGTGTAGGTAGCAGTGACAGAGATCCTATGGTAGTAGCTACCTGCATGGTCATGGTGGACATAGTGTAGGTAGCAGTGACAGAGATCCTATGGTTGTAGCTACCTGCATGGTCATGATGGACATAGTGTAGGTAGCAGTGACAGAGATCCTATGGTAGTAGCTACCTGCATGGTCATGATGGACATAGTGTAGGTAGCAGTGACAGAGATCCTATGGTAGTAGCTACCTGCATGGTCATGATGGACATAGTGTAGGTAGCAGTGACAGAGATCCTATGGTAGTAGCTACCTGCATGGTCATGATGGACATAGTGTAGGTAGCAGTGACAGAGATCCTATGGTAGTAGCTACCTGCATGGTCATGATGGACATAGTGTAGGTAGCAGTGACAGAGATCCTATGGTAGTAGCTACCTGCATGGTCATGATGGACATAGTGTAGGTAGCAGTGACAGAGATCCTATGGTAGTAGCTACCTGCATGGTCATGATGGACATAGTGTAGGTAGCAGTGACAGAGATCCTATGGTAGTAGCTACCTGCATGGTCATGATGGACATAGTGTAGGTAGCAGTGACAGAGATCCTATGGTAGTAGCTACCTGCATGGTCATGATGGACATAGTGTAGGTAGCAGTGACAGAGATCCTATGGTAGTAGCTACCTGCATGGTCATGATGGACATAGTGTAGGTAGCAGTGACAGAGATCCTATGGTAATCTATGGTAGTAGCTACCTGCATGGTCATGATGGACATAGTGTAGGTAGCAGTGACAGAGATCCTATGGTAATCTATGGTAGTAGCTACCTGCATGGTCATGGTGGACATAGTGTAGGTAGCAGTGACAGAGATCCTATGGTAGTAGCTACCTGCATGGTCATGATGGACAGTGTAGGTAGCAGTGACAGAGATCCTATGGTAGTAGCTACCTGCATGGTCATGATGGACGTAGTGTTTAGTAGTGACAGAGATCAGATATGGTAGTAGCTACCTGCATGGTCATGATGGACATAGTGTAGGTAGCAGTGACAGAGATCCTATGGTAATCTATGGTAGTAGCTACCTGCATGGTCATGAACATGCCATGGACATAGTGTAGGTAGCAGTGACAGAGATCCTATGGTAGTAGCTACCTGCATGGTTCATGATGGACATAGTGTAGGTAGCAGTGACAGAGATCCTATGGTAGTAGCTACCTGCATGGTCATGGTGGACATAGTGTAGGTAGCAGTGACAGAGATCCTATGGTAATCTATGGTAGTAGCTACCTGCATGGGCATGATGGACATAGTGTAGGTAGCAGTGACAGAGATCCTATGGTAGTAGCTACCTGCATGGTCATGATGGACATAGTGTGCTGAAGTCAGCTGGAATAAAGAACGTCATGCAGGTGGCATCATATGGGTTAGTATGTAGGGTTTAGTATGTAGGGGTTAGTATGTAGGGTTTAGTATGCAGGGGTTAGTATGTAGGGGTTAGTATGTAGGGGTTAGTATGTAGGGGTTAGTATGTAGGGGTTAGTATGTAGGGGTTAGTATGCAGGGGTTAGTATGTAGGGTTTAGTATGTAGGGTTTAGTATGCAGGGTTTAGTATGCAGGGTTTAGTATGCAGGGTTTAGTATGCAGGGTTTAGTATGCAGGGTTTAGTATGCAGGGGTTAGTATGTAGGGTTCATAGGGGATAGTATGCAGGGGATAGTATGTAGGGTTCATAGGGGATAGTATGCAGGGGATAGTATGTAGGGTTCATAGGGGATAGTATGCAGGGGATAGTATGTAGGGTTTATAGGGGATAGTATCTAGGGGATAGTATCTAGGGGATAGTATGCATGGTTCATAGGGGATGGGATAGTATGCAGGGTTCATTGGGGCTAGTATGTAGGGGATAGTAATGCAGGGTTTATAGGGGATAGTAGCCTGTAGGGCTCATGGGGAATAGTAGGGATGAATGGAACACGGCCAAGATGAGAGATGTAGTGGTAACATGATTGGTGGGTAAACGATGCAGGAAGCCCGTCTAGAGGTCAGGTGGCTGGTGTTGAAGCCCGTCTAGAGGTCAGGTGACTGGTGTGGAAGCCCGTGTGGAAGCCCATCTGGAGGTCAGGTGATTGGTGTGGAAGCCCATCTAGAGGTCAGGTGACTGGTGTGGAAGCCCGTCTAGAGGTCAGGTGACTGGTGTGGAAGCCCGTCTAGAGGTCAGGTGACTGGTGTGGAAGCCCATCTGGAGGTCAGGTGACTGGTGTGGAAGCCCATCTGGAGGTCAGGTGACTGGTGTGGAAGCCCGTCTGGAGGTCAGGTGACTGGTGTGGAAGCCCGTCTGGAGGTCAGGTGACTGGTGTGGAAGCCCGTCTGAGGTCAGGTGACTGGTGTGGAAGCCCATCTAGAGGTCAGGTGACTGGTGTGGAAGCCCATCTGGAGGTCAGGTGACTGGTGTGGAAGCCCGTCTAGAGGTCAACATGTCTAGAGCTCCAGTACATCCCCGTCTTCAGTAGACGCAAACAGAAAACATTTTGCGATGGAAAATTGGGAAAGGTATTTTATTCTACCTGTACATAGTCTTTCCCTGTTTGTCTATTTCCATTTGGTTCCTAATGAACAGTAAACTGGTCTTTAAAGGCCCAGTTGTCAAAAATGAGACTTTTCTGTGTTTTTATGTATATTTCCACACGGAGGTTTGACCAATACTGTGGTGTTTTGAACATGAGGATAATGTCCTTTTAGTGTAAGAGCTGTTTTAAAAGACCTCCTGTAATGTTGTGATGGGATGGAGTTTAGTCTGTCTGGTGATGTTATGATGGAGTTTAGTCTGTCTGGTGATGTTATGATGGAGTTTAGTCTGTCTGGTGATGTTATGATGGAGTTTAGTCTGTCTGGTGATGTTATGATGGAGTTTAGTCTGCCTGGTGATGTTATGATGGAGTTTAGTCTGCCTGGTGATGTTATGATGGAGTTTAGTCTGTCTGGTGATGTTATGATGGAGTTTAGTCTGTCTGGTGATGTTATGATGGAGTTTAGTCTGCCTGGTGATGTTATGATGGGATGGAGTTTAGTCTGTCTGGTGATGTTATGATGGAGTTTAGTCTGCCTGGTGATGTTATGATGGAGTTTAGTCTGTCTGGTGATGTTATGATGGAGTTTAGTCTGTCTGGTGATGTTATGATGGGATGGAGTTTAGTCTGTCTGGTGATGTTATGATGGGGTGGAGTTTAGTCTGTCTGGTGATGTTATGATGGAGTTTAGTCTGCCTGGTGATGTTATGATGGAGTTTAGTCTGTCTGGTGATGTTATGATGGAGTTTAGTCTGTCTGGTGATGTTATGATGGAGTTTAGTCTGTCTGGTGATGTTATGATGGGATGGAGTTTAGTCTGTCTGGTGATGTTATGATGGAGTTTAGTCTGTCTGGTGATGTTATGATGGAGTTTAGTCTGTCTGGTGATGTTATGATGGGATGGTTATGTTTTAGTCTGTCTGGTGATGTTATGATGGGGTGGAGTTTAGTCTGTCTGGTGATGTTATGATGGAGTTTAGTCTGTCTGGTGATGTTATGATGGAGTTTAGTCTGTCTGGTGATGTTATGATGGAGTTTAGTCTGTCTGGTGATGTTATGATGGGAGTTTAGTCTGTCTGGTGATGTTATGATGGGAGGTTTAGTCTGTCTGGTGATGTTATGATGGAGTTTAGTCTGCCTGGTGATGTTATGATGGAGTTTAGTCTGCCTGGTGATGTTATGATGGAGTTTAGTCTGTCTGGTGATGTTATGATGGAGTTTAGTCTGCCTGGTGATGTTATGATGGAGTTTAGTCTGCCTGGTGATGTTATGATGGAGTTTAGTCTGCCTGGTGATGTTATGATGGAGTTTAGTCTGCCTGGTGATGTTATGATGGAGTTTAGTCTGCCTGGTGATGTTATGATGGGATGGAGTTTAGTCTGTCTGGTGATGTTATGATGGAGTTTAGTCTGCCTGGTGATGTTATGATGGGATGGAGTTTAGTCTGCCTGGTGATGTTATGATGGAGTTTAGTCTGTCTGGTGATGTTATGATGGAGTTTAGTCTGCCTGGTGATGTTATGATGGAGTTTAGTCTGTCTGGTGATGTTATGATGGAGTTTAGTCTGTCTGGTGATGTTATGATGGAGTTTAGTCTGTCTGGTGATGTTATGATGGGATGGAGTTTAGTCTGTCTGGTGATGTTATGATGGAGTTTAGTCTGCCTGGTGATGTTATGATGGGATGGAGTTTAGTCTGTCTGGTGATGTTATGATGGAGTTTAGTCTGTCTGGTGATGTTATGATGGAGTTTAGTCTGTCTGGTGATGTTATGATGGAGTTTAGTCTGTCTGGTGATGTTATGATGGAGTTTAGTCTGTCTGGTGATGTTATGATGGAGTTTAGTCTGTCTGGTGATGTTATGATGGAGTTTAGTCTGTCTGGTGATGTTATGATGGGATGGAGTTTAGTCTGTCTGGTGATGTTATGATGGAGTTTAGTCTGTCTGGTGATGTTATGATGGAGTTTAGTCTGTCTGGTGATGTTATGATGGGATGGAGTTTAGTCTGTCTGGTGATGTTATGATGGAGTTTAGTCTGTCTGGTGATGTTATGATGGAGTTTAGTCTGCCTGGTGATGTTATGATGGAGTTTAGTCTGTCTGGTGATGTTATGATGGGATGGAGTTTAGTCTGTCTGGTGATGTTATGATGGAGTTTAGTCTGTCTGGTGATGTTATGATGGAGTTTAGTCTGTCTGGTGATGTTATGATGGAGTTTAGTCTGTCTGGTGATGTTATGATGGGATGGAGTTTAGTCTGTCTGGTGATGTTATGATGGAGTTTAGTCTGCCTGGTGATGTTATGATGGAGTTTAGTCTGTCTGGTGATGTTATGATGGGGTGGAGTTTAGTCTGCCTGGTGATGTTATGATGGAGTTTAGTCTGTCTGGTGATGTTATGATGGAGTTTAGTCTGCCTGGTGATGTTATGATGGAGTTTAGTCTGTCTGGTGATGTTATGATGGAGTTTAGTCTGTCTGGTGATGTTATGATGGAGTTTAGTCTGCCTGGTGATGTTATGATGGGATGGAGTTTAGTCTGTCTGGTGATGTTATGATGGAGTTTAGTCTGCCTGGTGATGTTATGATGGAGTTTAGTCTGTCTGGTGATGTTATGATGGGAGTTTAGTCTGCCTGGTGATGTTATGATGGAGTTTAGTCTGTCTGGTGATGTTATGATGGAGTTTAGTCTGTCTGGTGATGTTATGATGGGATGGAGTTTAGTCTGTCTGGTGATGTTATGATGGAGTTTAGTCTGTCTGGTGATGTTATGATGGAGTTTAGTCTGTCTGGTGATGTTATGATGGAGTTTAGTCTGTCTGGTGATGTTATGATGGAGTTTAGTCTGTCTGGTGATGTTATGATGGAGTTTAGTCTGTCTGGTGATGTTATGATGGAGTTTAGTCTGCCTGGTGATGTTATGTTGGGGTGGAGTTTAGTCTGCCTGGTGATGTTATGATGGGGTGGAGTTTAGTCTGTCTGGTGATGTTATGATGGGGTGGGGTTTAGTCTGTCTGGTGATGTTATGATGGAGTTTAGTCTGTCTGGTGATGTTATGATGGAGTTTAGTCTGTCTGGTGATGTTATGATGGAGTTTAGTCTGTCTGGTGATGTTTGATGGGGTTTAGTCTGTCTGGTGATGTTATGATGGAGTTTAGTCTGCCTGGTGATGTTATGATGGAGTTTAGTCTGCCTGGTGATGTTATGATGGGAGTTTAGTCTGTCTGGTGATGTTATGATGGAGTTTAGTCTGTCCTGGTGATGTTATGATGGATTTAGTCTGCCTGGTGATGTTATGATGGAGTTTAGTCTGCCTGGTGATGTTATGATGGGATGGAGTTTAGTCTGCCTGGTGATGTTATGATGGAGTTTAGTCTGCTGGTGATGTTATGATGGGATGGAGTTTAGTCTGTCTGGTGATGTTATGATGGAGTTTAGTCTGCCTGGTGATGTTATGATGGGATGGAGTTTAGTCTGCCTGGTGATGTTATGATGGAGTTTAGTCTGCCTGGTGATGTTATGATGGAGTTTAGTCTGCCTGGTGATGTTATGATGGAGTTTAGTCTGCCTGGTGATGTTATGATGGAGTTTAGTCTGTCTGGTGATGTTATGATGGAGTTTAGTCTGTCTGGTGATGTTATGATGGGATGGAGTTTAGTCTGTCTGGTGATGTTATGATGGAGTTTAGTCTGTCTGGTGATGTTATGATGGGATGGAGTTTAGTCTGTCTGGTGATGTTATGATGGAGTTTAGTCTGCCTGGTGATGTTATGATGGAGTTTAGTCTGTCTGGTGATGTTATGATGGAGTTTAGTCTGCCTGGTGATGTTATGATGGAGTTTAGTCTGTCTGGTGATGTTATGATGGAGTTTAGTCTGTCTGGTGATGTTATGATGGGATGGAGTTTAGTCTGCCTGGTGATGTTATGATGGGATGGAGTTTAGTCTGCCTGGTGATGTTATGATGGAGTTTAGTCTGTCTGGTGATGTTATGATGGAGTTTAGTCTGTCTGGTGATGTTATGATGGAGTTTAGTCTGTCTGGTGATGTTATGATGGAGTTTAGTCTGTCTGGTGATGTTATGATGGAGTTTAGTCTGTCTGGTGATGTTATGATGGAGTTTAGTCTGCCTGGTGATGTTATGATGGAGTTTAGTCTGTCTGGTGATGTTATGATGGAGTTTAGTCTGCCTGGTGATGTTATGATGGAGTTTAGTCTGTCTGGTGATGTTATGATGGAGTTTAGTCTGTCTGGTGATGTTATGATGGAGTTTAGTCTGCCTGGTGATGTTATGATGGAGTTTAGTCTGTCTGGTGATGTTATGATGGAGTTTAGTCTGCCTGGTGATGTTATGATGATGGAGTTTAGTCTGTCTGGTGATGTTATGATGGAGTTTAGTCTGTCTGGTGATGTTATGATGGAGTTTAGTCTGTCTGGTGATGTTATGATGGGATGGAGTTTAGTCTGTCTGGTGATGTTATGATGGAGTTTAGTCTGTCTGGTGATGTTATGATGGAGTTTAGTCTGTCTGGTGATGTTATGATGGAGTTTAGTCTGTCTGGTGATGTTATGATGGGATGGAGTTTAGTCTGTCTGGTGATGTTATGATGGAGTTTAGTCTGTCTGGTGATGTTATGATGGAGTTTAGTCTGGATGTTATGATGTTCTGTCTGGTGATGTTATGATGGAGTTTAGTCTGTCTGGTGATGTTATGATGGGATGGAGTTTAGTCTGTCTGGTGATGTTATGATGGGATGGAGTTTAGTCTGTCTGGTGATGTTATGATGGGATGGAGTTTAGTCTGTCTGGTGATGTTATGATGGAGTTTAGTCTGTCTGGTGATGTTATGATGGAGTTTAGTCTGTCTGGTGATGTTATGATGGGGTGGAGTTTAGTCTGCCTGGTGATGTTATGATGGAGTTTAGTCTGTCTGGTGATGTTATGATGGAGTTTAGTCTGTCTGGTGATGTTATGATGGAGTTTAGTCTGTCTGGTGATGTTATGATGGAGTTTAGTCTGCCTGGTGATGTTATGATGGGATGGAGTTTAGTCTGCCTGGTGATGTTATGATGGGGTGGAGTTTAGTCTGTCTGGTGATGTTATGATGGGATGGAGTTTAGTCTGCCTGGTGATGTTATGATGGGATGGAGTTTAGTCTGTCTGGTGATGTTATGATGGGATGGAGTTTAGTCTGCCTGGTGATGTTATGATGGGATGGAGTTTAGTCTGTCTGGTGATGTTATGATGGGATGGAGTTTAGTCTGTCTGGTGATGTTATGATGGGATGGAGTTTAGTCTGTCTGGTGATGTTATGATGGGATGGAGTTTAGTCTGTCTGGTGATGTTATGATGGGATGGAGTTTAGTCTGTCTGGTGATGTTATGATGGAGTTTAGTCTGTCTGGTGATGTTATGATGGGATGGAGTTTAGTCTGTCTGGTGATGTTATGATGGGGTGGAGTTTAGTCTGTCTGGTGATGTTATGATGGGATGGAGTTTAGTCTGCCTGGTGATGTTATGATGGGATTTTAGTCTGTCTGGTGATGTTATGATGGGATGGATTTTAGTCTGTCTGGTGATGTTATGATGGGATGGAGTTTAGTCTGCCTGGTGATGTTATGATGGGGTGGAGTTTAGTCTGTCTGGTGATGTTATGATGGATTTAGTCTGCCTGGTGATGTTATGATGGAGTTTAGTCTGCCTGGTGATGTTATGATGGGATGGAGTTTAGTCTGTCTGGTGATGTTATGATGGAGTTTAGTCTGCCTGGTGATGTTATGATGGGATGGAGTTTAGTCTGTCTGGTGATGTTATGATGGGATGGAGTTTAGTCTGTCTGGTGATGTTATGATGGGGTGGAGTTTAGTCTGTCTGGTGATGTTATGATGGGATGGAGTTTAGTCTGCCTGGTGATGTTATGATGGGATGGAGTTTAGTCTGCCTGGTGATGTTATGATGGGATGGAGTTTAGTCTGTCTGGTGATGTTATGATGGAGTTTAGTCTGTCTGGTGATGTTATGATGGGATGGAGTTTAGTCTGTCTGGTGATGTTATGATGGGATGGATTTAGTCTGCCTGGTGATGTTATGATGGGGTGGTTTAGTCTGTCTGGTGATGTTATGATGGAGTTTAGTCTGCCTGGTGATGTTATGATGGAGTTTAGTCTGCCTGGTGATGTTATGATGGGATGGAGTTTAGTCTGCCTGGTGATGTTATGATGGAGTTTAGTCTGCCTGGTGATGTTATGATGGGATGGAGTTTAGTCTGCCTGGTGATGTTATGATGGGATGGAGTTTAGTCTGTCTGGTGATGTTATGATGGGATGGAGTTTAGTCTGCCTGGTGATGTTATGATGGGATGGGGTTTAGTCTGTCTGGTGATGTTATGATGGGATGGAGTTTAGTCTGTCTGGTGATGTTATGATGGGGTGGAGTTTAGTCTGCCTGGTGATGTTATGATGGGATGGAGTTTAGTCTGTCTGGTGATGTTATGATGGGATGGAGTTTAGTCTGCCTGGTGATGTTATGATGGAGTTTAGTCTGCCTGGTGATGTTATGATGGGATGGAGTTTAGTCTGTCTGGTGATGTTATGATGGGATGGAGTTTAGTCTGCCTGGTGATGTTATGATGGAGTTTAGTCTGTCTGGTGATGTTATGATGGAGTTTAGTCTGTCTGGTGATGTTATGATGGAGTTTAGTCTGTCTGGTGATGTTATGATGGGGTGGAGTTTAGTCTGTCTGGTGATGTTATGATGGAGTTTAGTCTGTCTGGTGATGTTATGATGGGATGGAGTTTAGTCTGTCTGGTGATGTTATGATGGGATGGAGTTTAGTCTGTCTGGTGATGTTATGATGGGATGGAGTTTAGTCTGTCTGGTGATGTTATGATGGGATGGAGTTTAGTCTGTCTGGTGATGTTATGATGGGATGGAGTTTAGTCTGTCTGGTGATGTTATGATGGGATGTTTAGTCTGTCTGGTGATGTTATGATGGGATGGAGTTTAGTCTGCCTGGTGATGTTATGATGGGGTGGAGTTTAGTCTGCCTGGTGATGTTATGATGGGGTGGAGTTTAGTCTGTCTGGTGATGTTATGATGGGGTGGGGTTTAGTCTGGCTGGTGATGTTATGATGGAGTTTAGTCTGTCTGGTGATGTTATGATGGAGTTTAGTCTGTCTGGTGATGTTATGATGGGGTGGAGTTTAGTCTGTCTGGTGATGTTATGATGGGATGGAGTTTAGTCTGTCTGGTGATGTTATGATGGGATGGAGTTTAGTCTGTCTGGTGATGTTATGATGGATGGAGTTTAGTCTGTCTGGTGATGTTATGATGGAGTTTAGTCTGTCTGGTGATGTTATGATGGGATGGAGTTTAGTCTGTCTGGTGATGTTATGATGGGGTGGAGTTTAGTCTGTCTGGTGATGTTATGATGGGATGGAGTTTAGTCTGCCTGGTGATGTTATGATGGGATGGAGTTTAGTCTGTCTGGTGATGTTATGATGGGGTGGAGTTTAGTCTGTCTGGTGATGTTATGATGGGATGGAGTTTAGTCTGTCTGGTGATGTTATGATGGGATGGATTTTAGTCTGCCTGGTGATGTTATGATGGGATGGAGTTTAGTCTGCCTGGTGATGTTATGATGGGATGGAGTTTAGTCTGTCTGGTGATGTTATGATGGGATGGAGTTTAGTCTGCCTGGTTATGATGGGATGGGGTTTAGTCTGTCTGGTGATGTTATGATGGGGTGGAGTTTAGTCTGCCTGGTGATGTTATGATGGAGTTTAGTCTGCCTGGTGATGTTATGATGGGATGGAGTTTAGTCTGTCTGGTGATGTTATGATGGAGTTTAGTCTGCCTGGTGATGTTATGATGGGATGGAGTTTAGTCTGCCTGGTGATGTTATGATGGGATGGAGTTTAGTCTGTCTGGTGATGTTATGATGGGATGGAGTTTAGTCTGTCTGGTGATGTTATGATGGGATGGAGTTTAGTCTGTCTGGTGATGTTATGATGGGATGGAGTTTAGTCTGCCTGGTGATGTTATGATGGGATGGAGTTTAGTCTGTCTGGTGATGTTATGATGGAGGGTTTAGTCTGTCTGGTGATGGTGGAGTTTAGTCTGTCTGGTGATGTTATGATGGGATGGAGTTTAGTCTGGTGATGGTGGGGTGGAGTTTAGTCTGTCTGGTGATGTTATGATGGGGTTTAGTCTGCCTGGTGATGTTATGATGGAGTTTAGTCTGTCTGGTGATGTTATGATGGAGTTTAGTCTGTCTGGTGATGTTATGATGGGATGGAGTTTAGTCTGTCTGGTGATGTTATGATGGGATGGAGTTTAGTCTGTCTGGTGATGTTATGGTGGGGTGGAGTTTAGTCTGCCTGGTGATGTTATGATGGGGTGGAGTTTAGTCTGCCTGGTGATGTTATGATGGGATGGAGTTTAGTCTGGTGATGTTATGGGTGGAGTTTAGTCTGTCTGGTGATGTTATGATGGGATGGAGTTTAGTCTGGTGATGGTGGGGTGGAGTTTAGTCTGTCTGGTGATGTTATGATGGGGTTTAGTCTGCCTGGTGATGTTATGATGGAGTTTAGTCTGTCTGGTGATGTTATGATGGAGTTTAGTCTGCCTGGTGATGTTATGATGGGATGGAGTTTAGTCTGTCTGGTGATGTTATGATGGGGTGGAGTTTAGTCTGCCTGGTGATGTTATGATGGGATGGAGTTTAGTCTGTCTGGTGATGTTATGATGGGATGGAGTTAGTCTGTCTGGTGATGTTATGATGGGGTGGAGTTTAGTCTGTCTGGTGATGTTATGATGGGGTGGAGTTTAGTCTGTCTGGTGATGGTATGATGGGGTGGAGTTTAGTCTGTCTGGTGATGTTATGATGGGATGGAGTTTAGTCTGTCTGGTGATGTTATGATGGGATGGATTTTAGTCTGCCTGGTGATGTTATGATGGGATGGAGTTTAGTCTGTCTGGTGATGTTATGATGGAGTTTAGTCTGCCTGGTGATGTTATGATGGAGTTTAGTCTGCCTGGTGATGTTATGATGGGATGGAGTTTAGTCTGTCTGGTGATGTTATGATGGAGTTTAGTCTGCCTGGTGATGTTATGATGGGGTGGAGTTTAGTCTGCCTGGTGATGTTATGATGGGATGGAGTTTAGTCTGTCTGGTGATGTTATGATGGGATGGAGTTTAGTCTGCCTGGTGATGTTATGATGGGATGGAGTTTAGTCTGTCTGGTGATGTTATGATGGGATGGAGTTTAGTCTGCCTGGTGATGTTATGATGGGATGGAGTTTAGTCTGTCTGGTGATGTTATGATGGGGTGGAGTTTAGTCTGCCTGGTGATGTTATGATGGGGTGGAGTTTAGTCTGTCTGGTGATGTTATGATGGGGTGGAGTTTAGTCTGTCTGGTGATGTTATGATGGGGTGGAGTTTAGTCTGTCTGGTGATGTTATGATGGAGTTTAGTCTGTCTGGTGATGTTATGATGGGATGGAGTTTAGTCTGTCTGGTGATGTTATGATGGGATGGAGTTTAGTCTGTCTGGTGATGTTATGATGGGATGGAGTTTAGTCTGTCTGGTGATGTTATGATGGGATGGAGTTTAGTCTGTCTGGTGATGTTATGATGGGATGGAGTTTAGTCTGTCTGGTGATGTTATGATGGGATGGAGTTTAGTCTGTCTGGTGATGTTATGATGGGATGGAGTTTAGTCTGCCTGGTGATGTTATGATGGGGTGGAGTTTAGTCTGCCTGGTGATGTTATGATGGGATGGAGTTTAGTCTGCCTGGTGATGTTATGATGGGGTGGAGTTTAGTCTGCCTGGTGATGTTATGATGGAGTTTAGTCTGCCTGGTGATGTTATGATGGAGTTTAGTCTGCCTGGTGATGTTATGATGGGGTGGAGTTTAGTCTGTCTGGTGATGTTATGATGGGATGGAGTTTAGTCTGTCTGGTGATGTTATGATGGGATGGAGTTTAGTCTGTCTGGTGATGTTATGATGGGGTGGAGTTTAGTCTGTCTGGTGATGTTATGATGGAGTTTAGTCTGTCTGGTGATGTTATGATGGGATGGAGTTTAGTCTGTCTGGTGATGTTATGATGGGGTGGAGTTTAGTCTGTCTGGTGATGTTATGATGGGATGGAGTTTAGTCTGCCTGGTGATGTTATGGGATGGAGTTTAGTCTGTCTGGTGATGTTATGATGGGGTGGAGTTTAGTCTGTCTGGTGATGTTATGATGGGATGGAGTTTAGTCTGTCTGGTGATGTTATGATGGGATGGAGTTTAGTCTGCCTGGTGATGTTATGATGGGATGGAGTTTAGTCTGTCTGGTGATGTTATGATGGGATGGAGTTTAGTCTGTCTGGTGATGTTATGATGGAGTTTAGTCTGCCTGGTGATGTTATGATGGGATGGAGTTTAGTCTGTCTGGTGATGTTATGATGGGGTGGAGTTTAGTCTGCCTGGTGATGTTATGATGGAGTTTAGTCTGCCTGGTGATGTTATGATGGGATGGAGTTTAGTCTGTCTGGTGATGTTATGATGGGATGGAGTTTAGTCTGTCTGGTGATGTTATGATGGGATGGAGTTTAGTCTGTCTGGTGATGTTATGATGGGATGGAGTTTAGTCTGTCTGGTGATGTTATGATGGGATGGGTTTAGTCTGTCTGGTGATGTTATGATGGGATGGAGTTTAGTCTGTCTGGTGATGTTATGATGGGATGGAGTTTAGTCTGTCTGGTGATGTTATGATGGGATGGAGTTTAGTCTGCCTGGTTATGATGGGATGGGGTTTAGTCTGTCTGGTGATGTTATGATGGGATGGAGTTTAGTCTGTCTGGTGATGTTATGATGGGATGGAGTTTAGTCTGTCTGGTGATGTTATGATGGGATGGAGTTTAGTCTGCCTGGTGATGTTATGATGGGATGGAGTTTAGTCTGTCTGGTGATGTTATGATGGGATGGAGTTTAGTCTGTCTGGTGATGTTATGATGGGATGGAGTTTAGTCTGTCTGGTGATGATGGGATGGGGTTTAGTCTGTCTGGTGATGTTATGATGGGGTTTAGTCTGTCTGGTGATGTTATGATGGAGTTTAGTCTGTCTGGTGATGTTATGATGGAGTTTAGTCTGTCTGGTGATGTTATGATGGGATGGAGTTTAGTCTGTCTGGTGATGTTATGATGGGGTTTAGTCTGTCTGGTGATGTTATGATGGGATGGAGTTTAGTCTGCCTGGTGATGTTACGATGGGGTGGAGTTTAGTCTGTCTGGTGATGTTATGATGGGATGGAGTTTAGTCTGCCTGGTGATGGTGGGGTGGAGTTTAGTCTGTCTGGTGATGTTATGATGGGATGGAGTTTAGTCTGGGTGATGGTGGGATGGAGTTTAGTCTGTCTGGTGATGTTATGATGGGGTTTAGTCTGCCTGGTGATGTTATGATGGAGTTTAGTCTGTCTGGTGATGTTATGATGGGATGGAGTTTAGTCTGTCTGGTGATGTTATGATGGGATGGAGTTTAGTCTGCCTGGTGATGTTATGATGGGATGGAGTTTAGTCTGTCTGGTGATGTTATGATGGGGTGGAGTTTAGTCTGCCTGGTGATGTTATGATGGGATGGAGTTTAGTCTGGGTGATGGTGGGGTGGAGTTTAGTCTGTCTGGTGATGTTATGATGGGATGGAGTTTAGTCTGTCTGGTGATGTTATGATGGGGTGGAGTTTAGTCTGTCTGGTGATGTTATGATGGGGTTTAGTCTGCCTGGTGATGTTATGATGGAGTTTAGTCTGTCTGGTGATGTTATGATGGGATGGAGTTTAGTCTGTCTGGTGATGTTATGATGGGATGGAGTTTAGTCTGCCTGGTGATGTTATGATGGGATGGAGTTTAGTCTGTCTGGTGATGTTATGATGGAGTTTAGTCTGTCTGGTGATGTTATGATGGGATGGAGTTTAGTCTGTCTGGTGATGTTATGATGGGATGGAGTTTAGTCTGCCTGGTGATGTTATGATGGGATGGAGTTTAGTCTGTCTGGTGATGTTATGATGGAGTTTAGTCTGCATGGTGATGTTATGATGGAGTTTAGTCTGTCTGGTGATGTTATGATGGGATGGAGTTTAGTCTGTCTGGTGATGTTATGATGGGATGGAGTTTAGTCTGTCTGGTGATGTTATGATGGGGTGGAGTTTAGTCTGTCTGGTGATGGTATGATGGGGTGGAGTTTAGTCTGTCTGGTGATGTTATGATGGGATGGAGTTTAGTCTGCCTGGTGATGTTATGATGGGATGGAGTTTAGTCTGTCTGGTGATGTTATGGTGGGGTGGAGTTTAGTCTGCCTGGTGATGTTATGATGGGGTGGAGTTTAGTCTGCCTGGTGATGTTATGATGGGATGGAGTTTAGTCTGGTGATGTTATGATGGAGTTTAGTCTGCCTGGTGATGTTATGATGGGATGGAGTTTAGTCTGCCTGGTGATGGTGGGGTGGAGTTTAGTCTGTCTGGTGATGTTATGATGGGGTTTAGTCTGCCTGGTGATGTTATGATGGAGTTTAGTCTGTCTGGTGATGTTATGATGGAGTTTAGTCTGTCTGGTGATGTTATGATGGGATGGAGTTTAGTCTGTCTGGTGATGTTATGATGGGATGGAGTTTAGTCTGCCTGGTGATGTTATGATGGGATGGAGTTTAGTCTGTCTGGTGATGTTATGATGGAGTTTAGTCTGTCTGGTGATGTTATGATGGAGTTTAGTCTGTCTGGTGATGTTATGATGGGATGGAGTTTAGTCTGTCTGGTTATGCTGGGATGGAGTTTAGTCTGTCTGGTGATGTTATGATGGGGTGGAGTTTAGTCTGTCTGGTGATGTTATGATGGGATGGAGTTTAGTCTGTCTGGTGATGTTATGATGGAGTTTAGTCTGTCTGGTGATGTTATGATGGGATGGAGTTTAGTCTGTCTGGTGATGTTATGATGGGATGGAGTTTAGTCTGTCTGGTGATGTTATGATGGGATGGAGTTTAGTCTGTCTGGTGATGTTATGATGGGGTGGAGTTTAGTCTGTCTGGTGATGTTATGATGGGATGGGGTTTAGTCTGCCTGGTGATGTTATGATGGAGTTTAGTCTGTCTGGTGATGTTATGATGGGGTTTAGTCTGTCTGGTGATGTTATGATGGGATGGAGTTTAGTCTGTCTGGTGATGTTATGATGGGATGGAGTTTAGTCTGCCTGGTGATGTTATGATGGAGTTTAGTCTGTCTGGTGATGTTATGATGGAGTTTAGTCTGTCTGGTGATGTTATGATGGGATGGGGTTTAGTCTGTCTGGTGATGTTATGATGGAGTTTAGTCTGCCTGGTGATGTTATGATGGGATGGAGTTTAGTCTGTCTGGTGATGTTATGATGGGGTGGAGTTTAGTCTGCCTGGTGATGTTATGATGGAGTTTAGTCTGCCTGGTGATGTTATGATGGGATGGAGTTTAGTCTGTCTGGTGATGTTATGATGGGGTGGAGTTTAGTCTGTCTGGTGATGTTATGATGGGATGGAGTTTAGTCTGTCTGGTGATGTTATGATGGGATGGAGTTTAGTCTGCCTGGTGATGTTATGATGGGATGGAGTTTAGTCTGTCTGGTGATGTTATGATGGGGTGGAGTTTAGTCTGTCTGGTGATGTTATGATGGGATGGAGTTTAGTCTGTCTGGTGATGTTATGATGGGATGGAGTTTAGTCTGTCTGGTGATGTTATGATGGGATGGAGTTTAGTCTGCCTGGTGATGTTATGATGGGATGGAGTTTAGTCTGTCTGGTGATGTTATGATGGGATGGAGTTTAGTCTGCCTGGTGATGTTATGATGGAGTTTAGTCTGCCTGGTGATGTTATGATGGGATGGAGTTTAGTCTGCCTGGTGATGTTATGATGGAGTTTAGTCTGTCTGGTGATGTTATGATGGGATGGAGTTTAGTCTGTCTGGTGATGTTATGATGGAGTTTAGTCTGCCTGGTGATGTTATGATGGGATGGAGTTTAGTCTGTCTGGTGATGTTATGATGGGGTGGAGTTTAGTCTGTCTGGTGATGTTATGATGGGATGGAGTTTAGTCTGTCTGGTGATGTTATGATGGGATGGAGTTTAGTCTGTCTGGTGATGTTATGATGGGATGGAGTTTAGTCTGCCTGGTGATGTTATGATGGAGTTTAGTCTGTCTGGTGATGTTATGATGGGATGGAGTTTAGTCTGTCTGGTGATGTTATGATGGAGTTTAGTCTGTCTGGTGATGTTATGATGGAGTTTAGTCTGTCTGGTGATGTTATGATGGGATGGAGTTTAGTCTGTCTGGTGATGTTATGATGGGATGGAGTTTAGTCTGTCTGGTGATGTTATGATGGGATGGAGTTTAGTCTGTCTGGTGATGTTATGATGGGATGGAGTTTAGTCTGCCTGGTGATGTTATGATGGGATGGAGTTTAGTCTGCCTGGTGATGTTATGATGGGATGGAGTTTAGTCTGCCTGGTGATGTTATGATGGGGTGGAGTTTAGTCTGTCTGGTGATGTTATGATGGGGTGGAGTTTAGTCTGTCTGGTGATGTTATGATGGGATGGAGTTTAGTCTGTCTGGTGATGTTATGATGGGATGGAGTTTAGTCTGTCTGGTGATGTTATGATGGGGTGGAGTTTAGTCTGCCTGGTGATGTTATGATGGGATGGAGTTTAGTCTGTCTGGTGATGTTATGATGGAGTTTAGTCTGCCTGGTGATGTTATGATGGGGTGGAGTTTAGTCTGTCTGGTGATGTTATGATGGGATGGAGTTTAGTCTGCCTGGTGATGTTATGATGGGATGGAGTTTAGTCTGTCTGGTGATGTTATGATGGAGTTTAGTCTGTCTGGTGATGTTATGATGGGATGGAGTTTAGTCTGTCTGGTGATGTTATGATGGGATGGGGTTTAGTCTGTCTGGTGATGTTATGATGGGATGGAGTTTAGTCTGCCTGGTGATGTTATGATGGGATGGAGTTTAGTCTGCCTGGTGATGTTATGATGGGATGGAGTTTAGTCTGCCTGGTGATGTTATGATGGGATGGAGTTTAGTCTGTCTGGTGATGTTATGATGGGATGGAGTTTAGTCTGCCTGGTGATGTTATGATGGAGTTTAGTCTGTCTGGTGATGTTATGATGGAGTTTAGTCTGTCTGGTGATGTTATGATGGGATGGAGTTTAGTCTGTCTGGTGATGTTATGATGGGATGGGGTTTAGTCTGTCTGGTGATGTTATGATGGGATGGAGTTTAGTCTGCCTGGTGATGTTATGATGGGATGGAGTTTAGTCTGTCTGGTGATGTTATGATGGGATGGAGTTTAGTCTGCCTGGTGATGGTATGATGGGATGGAGTTTAGTCTGTCTGGTGATGTTATGATGGGGTGGAGTTTAGTCTGTCTGGTGATGTTATGATGGGGTGGAGTTTAGTCTGTCTGGTGATGTTATGATGGGATGAAGTTTAGTCTGTCTGGTGATGTTATGATGGGATGGAGTTTAGTCTGTCTGGTGATGTTATGATGGGGTGGAGTTTAGTCTGCCTGGTGATGTTATGATGGGATGGAGTTTAGTCTGTCTGGTGATGTTATGATGGAGTTTAGTCTGCCTGGTGATGTTATGATGGGATGGAGTTTAGTCTGTCTGGTGATGTTATGATGGGATGGAGTTTAGTCTGCCTGGTGATGTTATGATGGAGTTTAGTCTGTCTGGTGATGTTATGATGGAGTTTAGTCTGCCTGGTGATGTTATGATGGGGTGGAGTTTAGTCTGTCTGGTGATGTTATGATGGGGTGGGGTTTAGTCTGCCTGGTGATGTTATGATGGGATGGAGTTTAGTCTGCCTGGTGATGTTATGATGGGGTGGAGTTTAGTCTGCCTGGTGATGTTATGATGGGATGGAGTTTAGTCTGCCTGGTGATGTTATGATGGGGTGGAGTTTAGTCTGTCTGGTGATGTTATGATGGGATGGAGTTTAGTCTGCCTGGTGATGTTATGATGGAGTTTAGTCTGTCTGGTGATGTTATGATGGAGTTTAGTCTGTCTGGTGATGTTATGATGGGGTGGAGTTTAGCCTGTCTGGTGATGTTATGATGGGATGGGGTTTAGTCTGTCTGGTGATGTTATGATGGGATGGAGTTTAGTCTGCCTGGTGATGTTATGATGGGATGGAGTTTAGTCTGTCTGGTGATGTTATGATGGAGTTTAGTCTGCCTGGTGATGTTATGATGGGATGGAGTTTAGTCTGTCTGGTGATGTTATGATGGGATGGAGTTTAGTCTGCCTGGTGATGTTATGATGGGGTGGAGTTTAGTCTGCCTGGTGATGTTATGATGGGATGGAGTTTAGTCTGCCTGGTGATGTTATGATGGAGTTTAGTCTGCCTGGTGATGTTATGATGGGGTGGAGTTTAGTCTGCCTGGTGACCTCTGCCAATAACAGCTAGTTTTCAGTTTTCCCCTCACCACTCCGACCAATCACAGACTGTCCTGAGAAATTGCTCTTTGCTAAGAAGATATTTTGGTTACCTTTTAAATGATCACAATAAGGTGTTCCGTTGTTATCCAGAAATGATTTGACATTGAGATTTTAAAAAAGGTCTGCGTTTGGTCTTTTAACCTCCCCCTTCTGTGTGTGTAGGCCCCCTGAAGACCCCCATCGCAGCCGGCCACCCCTCCATGAACCTGCTCCTCAGGAAGACCTTTGACCTGTACGCCAACGTGCGGCCCTGCGTGTCCATCGAGGGCTACAAGACCCCCTACACCGACGTGGACCTGGTCACCATCAGAGAGAACACCGAGGGAGAGTACAGCGGAATCGAGCACATAGTAAGTCGCTATGGTTACCACGGTCACGTTCAGTAGGAGAGAAATGGGACAAAGTTGTGAGTGAAACCCGTTTTCTTTTTTTTCAAATGTGTGGATTTCAAACTGAATCTGTAAAATGGCTGCAGCTAACACTGACTACAGAGGAATAGACCAGGGAGCAGTAGCTACCTCGTATGTTAAAATGCCTACAGCTAACACTGACTACAGAGGAATAGACCAGGGAGCAGTAGTTACCTCGTATGTTAAAATGCCTACAGCTAACACTGACTACAGAGGAATAGACCAGGGAGCAGTAGCTACCTCGTATGTTAAAATGCCTACAGCTAACACTGACTACAGAGGAATAGACCAGGGAGCAGTAGTTACCTCGTATGTTAAAATGCCTACAGCTAACACTGACTACAGAGGAATAGACCAGGGAGCAGTAGCTACCTCGTATGTTAAAATGCCTACAGCTAACACTGACTACAGAGGAATAGACCAGGGAGCAGTAGCTACCTCGTATGTTAAAATGCCTACAGCTAACACTGACTACAGAGGAATAGACCAGGGAGCAGTAGCTACCTCGTATGTTAAAATGCCTACAGCTAACACTGACTACAGAGGAATAGACCAGGGAGCAGTAGCTACCTCGTATGTTAAAATGCCTACAGCTAACACTGACTACAGAGGACTAGACAGACCAGGGAGCAGTAGTTACCTCGAATGGTTGTTCAGGAGAATAATTTTAATTGGCTGATCCCTCCTACTGACCAGAGGGGACCGCTACAAAACAGAATCAATGAGTTAGCCAGCTAACTTTGAGAAACAACCAGAAATAACAATGGATTTTTTTTTGTGGGGGGGTTTAAAGAAAGCTAAACGTGTGTGTTTTTGGTTGTCGAATCATCATTTAGTCCATTTCAAACTTTACCTTTCTAAATAAAAAATAATTGTGAAGTTAGCTAGCGAACTCCTTGATCCTGCGTTGTAGTCAACCCCTCTGGGGGGGGAATGGTCTTACAACATTAACATGCAGGGATGTGTTCATTCGGTATGAAATGGAGGTGAAACATGAGGCCCTACCTGAACATGTCCCAAGAAGAATGTTCAGGTGATTCTTTTTTAATGGCTACGTTGTGCCCTGCTGAACATGACCCAGTGTTTCAACACTGGAGTGGGTTCTTCATTAGGGCATCTGGTGTAGTTTTCGGAGCAAATGGTTTGTTGGTTTGACAGTGACCTGAGAAGTCACGTTGACTGTGATGTGACTACTCTGGACCGTCGTTTTCAGCTCTTGATAAGCAGCTGTTTTCAAGGCTGCGAGCTGAGCGGTCCGTATTTTCACTGTGGTGTTGTGTGGAATCGGTGTCCTCGGGTTATTGAAACTGTTTTTATCTGGGTTGGACAGGGCACCTCACAGGTGATTGGTTATTCTCCAGGTGTTCCTTAGGTAAGCCAGAGGAACAGCAGCTTCACTAACCAGACCACCACCTCAGTCTCTAACCCTAGCGTGCCCTAATGTACACTCCCGTTCAAAAGTTTGGGGTCACTAAGAAATGACCTTGTTTTTTGAAAGAAAAGCAACAAAAAATTGGTCCATTAAAATAACATCAAATTGATCAGAAATACAGTGTAGACATTGTTAATGTTGCAAATGACTATTGTAGCTGGAAACGGCAGATTTTCTTTTTAAATTGAATATCTACATAGGCGTATAGAGGCCCATTATCAGCAACCATCTCTCCTGTGTTCCAATGGCACATTGTGTTAGCTAATCCAAGTGTATCCTTTTAAAAGGCTAATTGATTAGAAAACCTTTTTTGTTTTTATGTTAGCACATCTGGAAACTGTTGTCCTGATTTAAAGAAGCAATAAAACTGGCCTTCTTTAGACTAGTTGAGTATCTGGAGCATCAGCATTTGGGGGTTCGATTACAGGCTCAAAATGGCCAGAAACAAAACTGTATTCTCAAACTCGTCAGTCTCTTCTTGTTCTGAGAAATGAAGGCTTTTCCATGCGAGAAATTTCCAAGGAACTGAAGATGTCGTTCAACGCTGTGTACTACTCCCTTCACAGAACAGCGCAAACTGGCTCTAACCAGAATAGAAAGAGGTGTGGGAAGCCCCGTTCCACAACTGAGCAAGAGGCCAAGTAGATTCGTGTTTAGTTTGAGATGGAGACGCTTCACAAGTCCTCAACAGGCAGCTTCATTAAATAGTACCCCGCAAAACACCTCGATGTCAACAGTGAACTCCGGGATGCTGGTCTTCTAGGCAGAGTTCCTCTGTCCAGCCTCGACGTCAACAGTGAAGAGGCAACTCCGGGATGCTGGTCTTCTAGGCAGAGTTCCTCTGTCCAGTCTCAACGTCAACAGTGAAGAGGCAACTCCGGGATGCTGGTCTTCTAGGCAGAGTTCCTCTGTCCAGTCTCGATGTCAACAGTGAAGAGGCAACTCCGGGATGCTGGCCTTCTAGGCAGAGTTCCTCTGTCCAGTCTCGATGTCAAAGTGAAGAGGCACTCCGGGATGCTGGTCTTCTAGGCAGAGTTCCTCTGTCCAGTCTCGATTCAACAGTGAAGAGGCGACTCATGCTGGTCTTCTAGGCAGAGTTCCTCTGTCCAGTCTTATGTCAACAGTGAAGAGGCAACTCCGGGATGCTGGCCTTTAGGCAGAGTTCCTCTGTCCAGTCTCGACAACAGTGAAGAAACTCCGGGATGCTGGCCTTCTAGGCAGAGTTCCTCTGTCCAGTCTCGATGTCAAGCATGTGAAGAGGCAATGGGATGCTGGCCTCTGGCAGAGTTCCTCTGTCCAGTCTCGATGTCAAGTGAAGAGGCATGGGGTGAAGAGGCAACTCCGGGATGCTGGTCTTCTAGGCAGAGTTCCTCTGTCCAGTCAGATTCAACAGTGAAGAGGCAACTCCGGGATGTCAACAGTGAAGAGGCATGCAGGATGCTCTTTGACAAAAGCAAAGTTTGAACAGTGAAGAGGCAATTATTATTTCAATTCTCGATGTCAAAAATCATTATAACAGTGAAGAGGCAATATTTTCACTTCATTTTGTAACTCATTTAATTTGAATTTTTTAAATTGAACCTTTTTATTTAACTGGCAAGTCTTAAAAACAGGCAGAGTGGCCTCTGTCCAGTTAACTCCTTGTTCAACAGTGAAGAGGCTTGACTCGGGATGTCTTGCAATCAGTGAAGAGGCAACCACGGGTCTATGCTCCCTCCACTTCTAACCACTAGTTCCTCTCCACTCTCCATGTCAACAGTAAGAGGCTACTCCGGGATGTCAACAGTGAAGAGGCAACTCCGGGATGCTGGCCTTCTAGGCAGAGTTCCTCTGTCCAGTCTCGATGTCAACCACTAGGCTACTCCGGGATGCTGGCCTTCTAGGCAGAGTTGCAAAGAAAAAAAACACGTCTCAGACTGGCCAATAAAAATAAGATTAAGATGGGCAAAAGAACACACTGGACCGAGGAAGATTGGGGGGGCAAAGTGTTATGAACAGACAAATCTAAGTTTGAGGTGTTCGGCTCACAATGGAAAGATGCTGGAGGAGTGCTTGACGCCATCTTTGAAGCATGGTGGAGGCAATGTGATGGTCTGGGGGTGCTTCAGGAAGCATGGGGTGAAATCTCTTCAGATTACCTCAACAGATTGACAACGAGAATGCCAAAGGCTGAAAATGCAGGATTCTTTGACAAAAGCAAAGTTTGAAGGACACAATTATTATTTCAATTAAAAATCATTATAACTTGACTATATTTTCACTTCATTTTGTAACTCATTTAATTTGAATTTTTTTTTTTTTTTAATTGAACCTTTTTATTTAACTAGGCAAGTCAGTTAAAAACAGTTATTTTCAATGGCCTAGGAATCTGGGTTAACTGCCTTGTTCAGGGGCAGAATGACAGATTTTTACCTTGTCAGCTCGGGAATTCGATCTTGCAATCTTTCGGTTACTAGTCCAACGCTCTAACCACTAGTCTACCTGCCTCCCCTCCACTCTAACCACTAGGCTACCTGCCTCCCCTCCACTCTAACCACTAGGCTACCTGCCGCCCCTCCACTCTAACCACTAGGCTACCTGCCGCCCCTCCACTCTAACCACTAGGCTACCCTGCCGCCCCTCCACTCTAACCACTAGGCTACCTGCCTCTACCCTCCACTCTAACCACTAGTCTACCTGCCGCCCCTCCACTCTAACCACTAGGCTACCTGCCGCCCCTCCACTCTAACCACTAGGCTACCTGCCGCCCCTCCACTCTAACCACTAGGCTACCTGCCGCCCCTCCACTCTAACCACTAGTCTACCTGCCTCCCCTCCACTCTAACCACTAGGCTACCTGCCACCCCTCCACTCTAACCACTAGGCTACCTGCCGCCCCTCCACTCTAACCACTAGGCTACCTGCCGCCCCTCCACTCTAACCACTAGGCTACCTGCCGCCCCTCCACTCTAACCACTAGGCTACCTGCCGCCCCTCCACTCTAACCACTAGGCTACCTGCCGCCCCTCCACTCTAACCACTAGTCTACCTGCCGCCCCTCCACTCTAACCACTAGGCTACCTGCCGCCCCTCCACTCTAACCACTAGGCTACCTGCCGCCCCTCCACTCTAACCACTAGGCTACCTGCCGCCCCTCCACTCTAACCACTAGGCTACCTGCCGCCCCTCCACTCTAACCACTAGGCTACCTGCCGCCCCTCCACTCTAACCACTAGGCTACCTGCCGCCCCATCGTGTATGTTTTCATGGAAAACAAGGACATTTCTAAGAGACCCCAAACGTTTGAACGGGTAGTGTATGTTCATCAACTTCTCTCTCCAGTTCTCCTTCTTTTGTTCACCTAGTTTTTTTTTTCAACTAAAAGGTTTTATATGTTATTCCTACATATCTGCTGTCTTAATTTGATCACTCTGTCACATAATGTTTTGCAGGTACTGCTAACTTGTAGTGTATTCCAATGTTTAAAAAGGCTTCCAAAGTTTGACATTTCCAATTTCAGACTTGATTTTCCCAAATAAAAAAATATATCTACCCTTAGAAAAATGTAATAAAAAAAATAGTAATCCACATAATCATTTCCTGTTGCTGCAGGATTTACTTTCCTGCTGGGGAAACTGGTCAAATTAAGATGGCACATCTGGAATTTCTTGATGTCACTTCCTTTACAGTGAAATTCTATTGTTTGTAGTTGTCACCTCAGGCTGAGAGTACTTCTTGTTCTTCCACTCACGGTGATGTCATGAATACCTTTCCATACGTCTTCCAGCTTCATTGTTCCAGTTCAATTGTTTTTTTAAAGTGGCTCAGTTGTCTTTCCCAGTTGTTACCGTCCCTCAAACATTTTGACCTAAAGTAGGACATAATTAATCATACAGAATACAATATCTATTCACTTAAGTCTTTTGTTTGATTTAGTCTATAAGGTGATTGTCCTCTTCTCTTGTAGATTGTTGACGGCGTAGTGCAGAGCATCAAACTCATCACGGAAGACGCCAGTCGACGTATCGCCGAGTACGCCTTTGAGTACGCAAGAAACAACCAAAGGAACAGCGTCACCGCCGTTCACAAAGCCAACATCATGTAAGTCTCTGTAGTTCACTAAAGCCAACATCATGTAAGTCTCTGTAGTTCACAAAGCCAACATCATGTAAGTCTCTGTAGTTCACTAAGCCAACATCATGTAAGTCTCTGTAGTTCACTAAGCCAACATCATGTAAGTCTCTGTAGTTCACTAAGCCAACATCATGTAAGTCTCTGTAGTTCACTAAGCCAACATCATGTAAGTCTCTGTAGTTCACAAAGCCAACATCATGTAAGTCTCTGTAGTTCACAAAGCCAACATCATGTAAGTCTCTGTAGTTCACAAAGCCAACATCATGTAAGTCTCTGTAGTTCACAAAGCCAACATCATGTAAGTCTCTGTAGTTCACAAAGCCAACATCATGTAAGTCTCTGTAGTTCACAAAGCCAACATCATGTAAGTCTCTGTAGTTCACTAAGCCAACATCATGTAAGTCTCTGTAGTTCACAAAGCCAACATCATGTAAGTCTCTGTAGTTCACAAAACATCATGCTCAACATCATGTAAGTCTCTGTAGTTCACTAAGCCAACATCATGTAAGTCTCTGTAGTTCACTAAGCCAACATCATGTAAGTCTCTGTAGTTCACTAAGCCAACATCATGTAAGTCTCTGGTTCTCTGTAAGTCTCTGTAGTTCACTAAGCCAACATCATGTAAGTCTCTGTAGTTCACTAAGCCAACATCATGTAAGTCTCTGTAGTTCACTGCCAACATCATGTAAGTCTCTGTAGTTCACTAAGCCAACATCATGTAAGTCTCTGTAGTTCACTAATGCCAACATCATTAAGTCTCTGTAGTTCACTAAGCCAACATCATGTAAGTCTCTGTAGTTCACTAAGCCAACATCATGTAAGTCTCTGTAGTTCACTAAGCCAACATCATGTAAGTCTCTGTAGTTCACAAAGCCAACATCATGTAAGTCTCTGTAGTTCACTGCCAACATCATGTAAGTCTCTGTAGTTCACTAAGCCAACATCATGTAAGTCTCTGTAGTTCACTAAGCCAACATCATGTAAGTCTCTGTAGTTCACTAAGCCAACATCATGTAAGTCTCTGTAGTTCACAAAGCCAACATCATGTAAGTCTCTGTAGTTCACAAAGCCAACATCATGTAAGTCTCTGTAGTTCACAAAGCCAACATCATGTAAGTCTCTGTAGTTCACTAAGCCAACATCATGTAAGTCTCTTCTCTTGTTGGAATGTCATGGGCGTAAGTTCTCTTGTTGTTCACTAAGCCAACATCATGTAAGTCTCTGTAGTTCACTAAAGCCAACATCATGTAAGTTCTCTGTAGTTCACTAAGCCAACATCATGTAAGTCTCTGTAGTTCACTAAGCCAACATCATGTAAGTCTCTGTAGTTCACTAAGCCAACATCATGTAAGTCTCTGTAGTTCACTAAGCCAACATCATGTAAGTCTCTGTAGTTCACTAAGCCAACATCATGTAAGTCTCTGTAGTTCACTAAGCCAACATCATGTAAGTCTCTGTAGTTCACTAAGCCAACATCATGTAAGTCTCTGTAGTTCACAAAGCCAACATCATGTAAGTCTCTGTAGTTCACTAAGCCAACATCATGTAAGTCTCTGTAGTTCACAAAGCCAACATCATGTAAGTCTCTGTAGTTCACTAAGCCAACATCATGTAAGTCTCTGTAGTTCACAAAGCCAACATCATGTAAGTCTCTGTAGCGGCTGTTCACTAAGCCAACATCATGTAAGTCTCTGTAGTTCACTAAGCCAACATCATGTAAGTCTCTGTAGTTCACTAAGCCAACATCATGTAAGTCTCTGTAGCGGCTGTTCACTAAGCCAACATCATGTAAGTCTCTGTAGTGTCACTAAGCCAACATCATGTAAGTCTCTGTAGTTCACTAAGCCAACATCATGTAAGTCTCTGTAGTTCACTAAGCCAACATCATGTAAGTCTCTGTAGTTCACTAAGCCAACATCATGTAAGTCTCTGTAGTTCACTAAGCCAACATCATGTAAGTCTCTGTAGTTCACTAAGCCAACATCATGTAAGTCTCTGTAGTTCACTAAGGTAAGTCTCTGGTTCACTAAGCCAACATCATGTAAGTCTCTGTAGTTCACTAAGCCAACATCATGTAAGTCTCTGTAGTTTCACTAAGCCAACATCATGTAAGTCTCTGTAGTTCACTAAGCCAACATCATGTAAGTCTCTGTAGTTCACACTAAGCCAACATCATGTAAGTCTCTGTAGTTCACTAAGCCAACATCATGTAAGTCTCTGTAGTTCACTAAGCCAACATCATGTAAGTCTCTGTAGTTCACTAAGCCAACATCATGTAAGTCTCTGTAGTTCACTAAGCCAACATCATGTAAGTCTCTGTGTTCACTAAGCCAACATCATGTAAGTCTCTGTAGTTCACTAAGCCAACATCATGTAAGTCTCTGTAGTTCACTAAGCCAACATCATGTAAGTCTCTCTCATGTAAGTTCACACTAAGCCAACATCATGTAAGTCTCTGTAGTTCACTAAGCCAACATCATGTAAGTCTCTGTAGTTCACTAAGCCAACATCATGTAAGTCTCTGTAGTTCACTAAGCCAACATCATGTAAGTCTTCTCTCATGCCCAGTTCAATTTGATGGATGGAGGATGTCAGATGGGCTGAATATGGCTGAGAACAAATTGTACTTGTTATTCAACGTATGTGCCAACATCATTGTGCTCTTTATGGAACATCATAAATGGGTTCAAATAAAAAATCTCATGAGATGCAAACATCATGTAATCTCTGTATTCACTATGGGTCAACATTATAAGTCGTTCTCTTGTTGGACAGAATGTTGGAGATAAAGATATCATGACTGTTACGTTCTCCATATGTTAACAGATGTTACATCATGGTGCAGTGAAATGTTTATTTGTTCCAACAGCGCAGTAACACTCTTGTGTTGGAGTACGCAACATCATATAACAAAATATATTAAAGAAAGAAAATAAAATATCAGAATCGGGTTCTCTTGTTCAGGCATTAAACATGCCTGGTGTGTTCTCTTGTTGGACAGGAGCCAACATTCAGGCATTAAACTCAACGTGCCCTGTGTGTTTTGATGTGATCAGGAGGATGTCAGATGGGCTGTTCCTGAGGAAATGCAGAGAGGTGGCTGAGAACTCAAGGGTTCGTCTTGTTCACTGAGATGTACCTGGACACATGGGTCTCAACGTATTCTCTTGTTGGAGATGGAAACCTACGTGACGGGTTCTCTTGTTGGAATATGTCTAAAGCCTGATTTTTACAACTTCTCTTGTTGGAGATGGAAAGATGGGGGCGTCTGCGTGTTCTCTTGTTGAATGGGGACCATGGGATGCAGAGGTTCTCTTGTTGCCGGAAACATGGAGTGGAAGTTCTCTTGTTGCATCATTCCGTTGGAGCTGGAAACAGACCTCTTGTTGGAGCAGATAACCCGCTAGCAGAAGGAAAAACATGGGGCGTAATCGGGTTCTCTTGTTGGAGATGGAAACATGGGGCGTAATCGGGTTCTCTTGTTGGAGATGGAAACATGGGGCGTAATCGGGTTCTCTTGTTGGAGATGGAAACATGGGGCGTAATCGGGTTCTCTTGTTGGAGATGGAAACATGGGGCGTAATCGGGTTCTCTTGTTGGAGATGGAAACATGGGGCGTAATCGGGTTCTCTTGTTGGAGATGGAAACATGGGGCGTAATCGGGTTCTCTTGTTGGAGATGGAAACATGGGGCGTAATCGGGTTCTCTTGTTGGAGATGGAAACGGGGGGGCGTAATCGGGTTCTCTTGTTGGAGATGGAAACATGGGGCGTAATCGGGTTCTCTTGTTGGAGATGGAAACATGGGGCGTAATCGGGTTCTCTTGTTGGAAATGGAAACATGGGGGCGTAATCGGGTTCTCTTGTTGGAGATGGAAACGGGGGCGTAATCGGGTTCTCTTGTTGGAGATGGAAACATGGGGGCGTAATCGGGTTCTCTTGTTGGAGATGGAAACATGGGGCGTAATCGGGTTCTCTTGTTGGAGATGGAAACATGGGGCGTAATCGGGTTCTCTTGTTGGAGATGGAAACATGGGGCGTAATCGGGTTCTCTTGTTGGAGATGGAAACGGGGGGCGTAATCGGGTTCTCTTGTTGGAGATGGAAACATGGGGCGTAATCGGGTTCTCTTGTTGGAGATGGAAACATGGGGCGTAATCGGGTTCTCTTGTTGGAGATGGAAACATGGGGCGTAATCGGGTTCTCTTGTTGGAGATGGAAACATGGGGCGTTCTCTTGTTGGAGATGGAAACATGGGGCGTAATCGGGTTCTCTCGTTGGAATCGGGTTCTCTCGTTGGAGATGGAAACATGGGGCGTAATCGGGTTCTCTTGTTGGGGATGGAAACATGGGGCGTAATCGGGTTCTCTTGTTGGGGATGGAAACATGGGGCGTAATCGGGTTCTCTTGTTGGGGATGGAAACGGGGCTTAATCAGGGTTGTCATGGTGAATGTTTCAGATGGTGCAAGATCCCACCCAGTTTGACGTCCTGGTGATGCCCAACCTGTATGGTGACATTCTCAGGTCAGTTACTATTTACTATTTGCATGTATCTATATTAATTAATCGCTATTGAATGCCATTTGTTTTAAGCTATTAATTCAAACATTTTAATAGCTTAGCAGAGTTCGGTCTTATTGGGCCTAATACTGGTTTTCCATTTGTGTTGCGCTAATGTGACTAGATGATTCTGCTAACTAAAGGCTGCGGCTGCTACTACAGATAGAGGTGTGTGTGTCATGTATTGCAGTGATCTGTGTGCTGGACTTATTGGCGGTCTGGGAGTCACTCCTAGTGGAAACATTGGTGCCAATGGAGTCGCCATTTTTGAATCGGTTTGTTTCGCTCTTTACTTGGCTGTTTCCGTCATCTGACTGTGTTTAGCTACTCGTGTCTCAACTGTTTTGATAAAACACAAGGCT
This sequence comes from Oncorhynchus keta, assembly GCF_023373465.1. NCBI lineage: Eukaryota > Metazoa > Chordata > Actinopteri > Salmoniformes > Salmonidae > Oncorhynchus > Oncorhynchus keta. The sequence continues at coordinate 296,376 of NW_026290955.1, read as the reverse complement.
TCTTGTCCTGTAAACAGTCTATTGTCTAATAGATAATAACTAAACATGTTTTTTTTGTTTGTTGAAGACTTCCCACCCCCTTTTCAACAAAACAATTTTTAATACGAGACGTCATATATTTCAATAAGTTGTCCATTACTAATGGATGTGCGGAAGCTTGTTCCAGTGTTGAGAGTAGTAGACATTTTTAAATCAAATGTATTTATAAAGCCCTTCGTACATCAGCTGATATCTCAAAGTGCTGTACAGAAACCCAGCCTAAAACCCCAAACGGCAAGCAATGCAGATGTAGAGAAGCACGGTTTTAACATTGTCCCCTCTACCCCCTGTGGTATCTAGGTGCATGGGACGGCCCCCGACATAGCCGGTCTGGACATGGCCAACCCTACAGCTCTGCTGCTCAGTGCTGTGATGATGCTGCGTCACATGGGCATGCACGACTACGGCAAGAAGATCGAGACCGCCTGTTTCGACACCATCAGAGACAAGAAGGTGTTTTTTATTTTATTACCCCCAATAGTGACTATTGTGGCTCTTGCATATCGGTGCCGGGAATACATTTGGAAAGTGGAGGTGCCCCGGAGGGGAGAAGTAGTGGTACTTCCTTGTTCTTGGAGGACCACTCGGTCTGCTCTTCTTCTCTCTGATGCCAGATTATATGATGGATGTCTGGCTAGTTGGTTTACAATATGTTGGCTCCCCTGGACACCACACCTCCTTCCGGTTGCCAATACTCTTATAGATTTATTTTATTCTGTAAGACCGAACATTACCGATTTTTGTTCAGTTGGTCATTGTATGCAAAAAAAATAAATCTGCTTTTGTCTTTTCAATGAATTCATCGGGCTGTTTTTTTTCTATCCTCTCCCAGGTGTTGACCGGGGACCTCGGTGGGAAGTCCAAGTGCTCAGAGTTTACAGAGGAGATCTGCCGTAGAGTGCGAGACATGGACTGAAAACGACGACTGTTGATTTTCTGAAGACTTCATAATAATTCAACCGCTGCTTTGAACTTACTCCTAAAGACTCTGGGGGGGGGGCGTTCCAGGTTGTCAGTTCCGCAGTTACGACGCAGCTGCATATCTTAGATTACTATATTATATTTATGTAGGTTCCTGAGAACGGACAATTCTCCAGGTTTTCTAGAAATTCAATATTTTGTGCAGTGTGACTGAAATAAATCACCACCTGGAACGCACCCTACATGGATGGGTATTCACTTAAACTCTTAAGGTGTATTTAAGCACAATTTTACTCACATGATCATTTCATGGGGCAAACTTCCCCAAAGTTATACTTGCCTCTATACTACGTGGCACTCCACCTGTGTTGTCCAGGCAGTGGTTCTGATCGTTGCTAGTTGTATTTTTTTTTAACGGTAAATGTAATGCTAAACAGCTTCAATGTACTCTATTTATTTTTACCAGTCGGTTTCCTGTGCATGAATGGATTGTATTGTACCAGCGTCTCATGTCATGTCTCTCTTTTCTGTTTCGAGATCCATACATAAAAACTTGATTACATGACTTTAAAGCCTGCTGTCTCATTCTTCCTGTTAACAGGTACAGTGTATTGTTATTGCAATTACAAGTTGGATTAATGTTCGCCTGGATTTGATGACTTATTATCTAAATCAGCCATTTGTGTTTATGGCAGGGTCACTTTCACCTACATGATATCGTCAAACATTTGTCTGCTGATTTCAGTCTGCGTCTTCTTTGTACAGTATTACTACCAATCTGGCAACCCAGATGAGAGGATGCTTCCGGTTGTCACTCGTCGCCACAGACAAAATAGGCTTTAATTTTAAAAAATGAAAACAAAAAGTAGCTGTTTGGTCTTTTAATTTAGGGTTAAGCATAAGGTTTGTAGTGTGGGTTAGGTTTAAAATATTTTTTTTTAGAGACATTTGAGAAAAATAGTCTAGTGTTTATAAATAATGAGTTTGTAGCTGTGGTAACCAGGGACAACCACGCTTCCGTCCTCGCTCTCTGTTCCGCCTATTCTGCGTGACGTCATTAAACTAACGCCTTCTCGTTTCCCCCTGTACTGTTACTGTACGCTTACTTAGTGTAACGAAGAGGTGTAAAGCCAGCAGCGAATAGCAGCTACAAACTGTTTGCTACGATCCAGACATTTTATATCAAATTTCGGGAAGAAAGAAGAGAGGGTGGAGAGATGGCGAAAACCTATGATTACCTTTTTAAATTGCTTCTCATCGGGGACAGCGGTGTCGGCAAGACATGTCTCCTCTTCAGATTCAGCGAAGATGCGTTCAACACTACCTTCATATCAACAATAGGTCCGTTTCTCTTTCTACAATTGAGTGGGGTTTTTTGAACAACGGCATGCTGCTGAAAATGCTACATTACATATCACAAATCTACTGTGTGCTGTTGACAGATAGTGGGACGAATTCGCGACAGGAAACGGGCCTAGAAGCGTCATCTTGTGCCAATTCAGATATAGTAAATGGGTTTTATTACATTGAATTATCTCTGTCATGTTTTAAACTGTAGGCCTGGTTGTATCACCCTGCTAACTCTGTATTTGTAAGCTAAACCGTCATCTATTTTCATGGGCTCATATTTGTGACCTGTTGGATGTCAGACGGCTTGATTGTCAGCTGTAAAGGGGGGGCTCATGAATGGCACTGACAGTATTCCTGACCAGGGCTTTGTTTTATCAGACAAAGAACATAACATTATACAGGTAACTGCCAAAATAATGGAAACACTTGAGTAAATGAGGGATACAAAGTATATTGAAACACAGGTGTGGTTCCTGAGTTAATTAAGCAATTAACTATCCATCATGCGTTGGGTCATGTATGAAAATGCTGGGCAGGCCATTATTTTGGCTACCATGGCTACGCCCCCGTCCACAGGGCTGGAGTGGTCACTGAATGGTTATATGAGGATGTAAAACCATAGACCATGGCTATGCCCCCGTCCACAGGGCTGGAGTGGTCACTGAATGGTTATATGAGGATGAAAACGATGTAAAACCATAGGCCATGGCTATGCCCCCGTCCACAGGGCTGGAGTGGTCACTGAATGGTTATATGAGGATGAAAACGATGTAAAACCATAGGCCATGGCTATGCCCCCGTCCACAGGGCTGGAGTGGTCACTGAATGGTTATATGAGGATGAAAACGATGTAAAACCATAGGCCATGGCTATGCCCCCGTCCACAGGGCTGGAGTGGTCACTGAATGGTTATATGAGGATGAAAACGATGTAAAACCATAGACCATGGCTATGCCCCCGTCCACAGGGCTGGAGTGGTCACTGAATGGTTATATGAGGATGAAAACCGTCTCAGTCACCAGATCTCAACCCAATTGAACACTTATGATTCTGGAGTGGTGACTGAGACTAGCGTTTTCCACCACCATCAACAAAACACCAAACGATGGAATTTATCGTTGAAGAATGGTGTCTCATCCCTCCAATAGAATGGTGTCTCATCCCTCCAATAGAATGGTGTCTCATCCCTCCAATAGAATGGTGTCTCATCCCTCCAATAGAATGGTGCCTCATCCCTCCAATAGAATGGTGCCTCATCCCTCCAATAGAATGGTGCCTCATCCCTCCAATAGAATGGTGTCTCATCCCTCCAATAGAATGGTGTCTCATCCCTCCAATAGAATGGTGTCTCATCCCTCCAATAGAATGGTGTCTCATCCCTCCAATAGAATGGTGCCTCATCCCTCCAATAGAATGGTGCCTCATCCCTCCAATAGAATGGTGTCTCATCCCTCAAATAGAATGGTGTCTCATCCCTCAAATAGAATGGTGTCTCATCCCTCCTATAGAATGGTGCCTCATCCCTCCAATATAATGGTGCCTCATCCCTCCAATAGAATGGTGTCTCATCCCTCAAATAGAATGGTGTCTCATCCCTCAAATAGAATGGTGTCTCATCCCTCCTATAGAATGGTGCCTCATCCCTCCAATAGAATGGTGTCTCATCCCTCCAATAGAATGGTGTCTCATCCCTCCAATAGAATGGTGTCTCATCCTTCCAATAGAATGGTGTCTCATCCCTCCTCAATAGAATGGTGTCTCATCCCTCCAATAGAATGGTGTCTCATCCCATCCCTCCAAATAGAATGGTGTCTCATCCCTCCAATAGAATGGTGCCTCATCCCTCCAATAGAATGGTGTCTCATCCCTCCAATAGAATGGTGTCTCATCCCTCCAATAGAATGGTGCCTCATCCCTCCAATAGAATGGTGTCTCATCCCTCCAATAGAATGGTGCCTCATCCCTCCAATAGAATGGTGTCTCATCCCTACAATAGAATGGTGTCTCATCCCTCCAATAGAATGGTGTCTCATCCCTCCAATAGAATGGTGCCTCATCCCTCCAATAGAATGGTGTCTCATCCCTCCAATAGAATGGTGTCTCATCCCTCCAATAGAATGGTGCCTCATCCCTCCAATAGAATGGTGTCTCATCCCTCCAATAGAATGGTGTCTCATCCCTCCAATAGAATGGTGTCTCATCCCTCCAATAGAATGGTGTCTCATCCCTCCAATAGAATGGTGTCTCATCCCTCCAATAGAATGGTGTCTCATCCCTCCAATAGAATGGTGTCTCATCCCTCCAATAGAATGGTGTCTCATCCCTCCAATAGAATGGTGTCTCATCCCTCCAATAGAATGGTGTCTCATCCCTCCAATAGAATGGTGTCTCATCCCTCCAATAGAATGGTGTCTCATCCCTCCAATAGAATGGTGCCTCATCCCTCCAATAGAATGGTGCCTCATCCCTCCAATAGAATGGTGTCTCATCCCTCCTATAGAATGGTGCCTCATCCCTCCAATAGAATGGTGTCTCATCCCTCCAATAGAATGGTGTCTCATCCCTCCAATAGAATGGTGTCTCATCCCTCCAATAGAATGGTGTCTCATCCCTCCTATAGAATGGTGTCTCATCCCTCCAATAGAATGGTGTCTCATCCCTCCAATAGAATGGTGTCTCATCCCTCCAATAGAATGGTGTCTCATCCCTCCAATAGAATGGTGTCTCATCCCTCCAATAGAATGGTGTCTCATCCCTCCAATAGAATGGTGTCTCATCCCTCCAATAGAATGGTGTCTCATCCCTCCTATAGAATGGTGCCTCATCCCTCCAATAGAATGGTGTCTCATCCCTCCTATAGAATGGTGCCTCATCCCTCCTATAGAATGGTGCTCATCCCTCCAATAGAATGGTGTCTCATCCCTCCAATAGAGAGTTCCAGACACTTGTAGAATCTATGACGAGGTGCATTGAAGCTGTTCTGACTGGTGGTGACCCAGCGCCCCTATAAACACACTTTATGTTGGCGTTTCCTTTATTTTGGCAGTTACCTGGAGTTATTGTCTGTGCTACATGTCCATGTTGTTAGACATGTCTGTGTTCTGGGGGTGTAAATGGAACCTATAAACTAGAGGTGACCTATGTATGTTTACCTCAGGAGTAGTTTGGTGGATTTACCAGATGTATTTCTCCATAGAGAGACAGATCACTATGGCAATGTTGAGGGGCGGGGGTGGGGGGGTTCTTGTGTTATTAGAAATCTTCTTTTGACATGACGAACTTTCAGTTTGAGTGTGAAATTAGGAAACCCCCTTCACTGCTCCTTGACTTTCAGTTACCTTTTGGGTGGGTGGAGTTTTCATCGTATATGTACTTGAATCTCAACGATGATCAATTGAAAAAGCACCCAGGTTCTGTTTATGACACACAGATTCAGAGAGAGCACACATTTTATACTTTTCCCCCTTCATAAATTAACTGAGTGTACATGGGACACACACACACACACACGTAAAGGACACATGCTGCTTGCTAAGCGAGTACCACTTTCTCCAGATTCGGCCCATATCTGGCGAGAACTCGGGAAGGGTCTCACCGTTCAGCGCCACGCGAAAAGCGAGCTATTCTCTGGCACAAGTGGAGACACTTCAGACTGAGGAGTAGGTTTCACACATCCCCATGTGCAACACACACACACACACACACACACACACACACACACACACACCCCTGTAAGTGTGGAACACTGAACGTTCGACATCACTTTCTACTCTGTCTTGAAAACAAAGTCACCGTTACTCCCAAACAACCGATCCTCATCGGTCGTCGTCGTTCCTCAAAACGTTAGTCTGTATTGTTTGTGAACTAGGCCAACAGAAGAAGAAAAAAGCAGCAGTAGTTTGGTCTCACTCTCGTCGTTAATGAAGTGAATGCTACCAGCTCTGAGGTCATTCCTGTGAGTAGAAGAGAATAGCAGGAAGGTGTTCATGACTTCAGACTGGGGAGTTCGTCCCAAATCACTCCCTATTCCCTTTTATAGTGCACTACCTCTGACTGGAGTACCCTGTGGCTCTGGTCAAAAGTAGTGCACTACCTCTGACTGGAGTACCCTATGGCTCTGGTCAAAAGTAGTGCACTACCTCTGACTGGAGTACCATGTGGCTCTGGTCAAAAGTAGTGCACTGTGTAGGGCATTTGGGACGCAAGCCTGGGTTGTGCTCTAAGGCTCACCCTGGGACTCTGTTGAATAGAAACAACAACATGGAGCTCTGAGACTCTGTTGAATAGAAACAACAACATGGAGCTCTGAGACTCTGTTGAATAGAAACAACAACATGGAGCTCTGAGACTCTGTTGAATAGAAACAACAACAACATGGAGCTCTGAGACTCTGTTGAATAGAAACAACAACAACATGGAGCTCTGAGACTCTGTTGAATAGAAACAACAACATGGAGCTCTGAGACTCTGTTGAATAGAAACAACAACATGGAGCTCTGAGACTCTGTTGAATAGAAACACAACAACATGGAGCTCTGAGACTCTGTTGAATAGAAACAACAACAAGCTCTGAGACTGGAATAGAAACTGGAGCTCTGAGACTCTGTTGAATAGAAACAACAACATGGAGCTCTGAGACTCTGTTGAATAGAAACAACAACAACATGGAGCTCTGAGACTCTGTTGAATAGAAACAACAACATGGAGCTCTGAGACTCTGTTGAATAGAAACAACAACATGGAGCTCTGAGACTCTGTTGAATAGAAACAACAACAACATGGAGCTCTGAGACTCTGTTGAATAGAAACAACAACAACATGGAGCTCTGAGACTCTGTTGAATAGAAACAACAACAACATGGAGCTCTGAGACTCTGTTGAATAGAAACAACAACAACATGGAGCTCTGAGACTCTGTTGAATAGAAACAACAACAACATGGAGCTCTGAGACTCTGTTGAATAGAAACAACAACATGGAGCTCTGAGACTCTGTTGAATAGAAACAACAACAACATGGAGCTCTGAGACTCTGTTGAATAGAAACAACAACAACATGGAGCTCTGAGACTCTGTTGAATAGAAACAACAACAACATGGAGCTCTGAGACTCTGTTGAATAGAAACAACAACATGGAGCCCTGAGACTCTGTTGAATAGAAACATCAACAACATGGAGCCCTGAGACTCTGTTGAATAGAAACATCAACAACATGGAGCCCTGAGACTCTGTTGAATAGAAACAACAACAACATGGAGCTCTGAGACTCTGTTGAATAGAAACAACAACATGGAGCTCTGAGACTCTGTTGAATAGAAACAACAACATGGAGCTCTGAGACTCTGTTGAATAGAAACATCAACAACATGGAGCTCTGAGACTCTGTTGAATAGAAACAACAACAAGGAGCTCTGAGACTCTGTTGAATAGAAACAACAACATGGAGCTCTGAGACTCTGTTGAATAGAAAACAACAACATGGAGCTCTGAGACTCTGTTGAATAGAAACAACAACAACATGGAGCTCTGAGACTCTGTTGAATAGAAACAACAACAACATGGAGCTCTGAGACTCTGTTGAATAGAAACAACAACAACATGGAGCTCTGAGACTCTGTTGAATAGAAACAACAACAACATGGAGCTCTGAGACTCTGTTGAATAGAAACAACAACAACATGGAGCTCTGAGACTCTGTTGAATAGAAACAACAACATGGAGCTCTGAGACTCTGTTGAATAGAAACAACAACATGGAGCTCTGAGACTCTGTTGAATAGAAACAACAACATGGAGCTCTGAGACTCTGTTGAATAGAAACAACAACATGGAGCTCTGAGACTCTGTTGAATAGAAACAACAACATGGAGCTCTGAGACTCTGTTGAATAGAAACAACAACATGGAGCTCTGAGACTCTGTTGAATAGAAACAACAACATGGAGCTCTGAGACTCTGTTGAATAGAAACAACAACATGGAGCTCTGAGACTCTGTTGAATAGAAACAACAACATGGAGCTCTGAGACTCTGTTGAATAGAAACAACAACAACATGGAGCTCTGAGACTCTGTTGAATAGAAACAACAACATGGAGCTCTGAGACTCTGTTGAATAGAAACAACAACAACATGGAGCTCTGAGACTCTGTTGAATAGAAACAACAACATGGAGCTCTGAGACTCTGTTGAATAGAAACAACAACATGGAGCTCTGAGACTCTGTTGAATAGAAACAACAACATGGAGCTCTGAGACTCTGTTGAATAGAAACAACAACATGGAGCTCTGAGACTCTGTTGAATAGAAACAACAACATGGAGCTCTGAGACTCTGTTGAATAGAAACATCAACAACATGGAGCTCTGAGACTCTGTTGAATAGAAACAACAACAACATGGAGCTCTGAGACTCTGTTGAATAGAAACAACAACATGGAGCTCTGAGACTCTGTTGAATAGAAACAACAACAACATGGAGCTCTGAGACTCTGTTGAATAGAAACAACAACAACATGGAGCTCTGAGACTCTGTTGAATAGAAACAACAACAACATGGAGCTCTGAGACTCTGTTGAATAGAAACAACAACAACATGGAGCTCTGAGACTCTGTTGAATAGAAACAACAACAACATGGAGCTCTGAGACTCTGTTGAATAGAAACAACAACAACATGGAGCTCTGAGACTCTGTTGAATAGAAACAACAACAACATGGAGCTCTGAGACTCTGTTGAATAGAAACAACAACAACATGGAGCTCTGAGACTCTGTTGAATAGAAACAACAACAACATGGAGCTCTGAGACTCTGTTGAATAGAAACAACAACATGGAGCTCTGAGACTCTGTTGAATAGAAACATCAACAACATGGAGCTCTGAGACTCTGTTGAATAGAAACATCAACAACATGGAGCTCTGAGACTCTGTTGAATAGAAACAACAACATGGAGCTCTGAGACTCTGTTGAATAGAAACAACAACAACATGGAGCTCTGAGACTCTGTTGAATAGAAACAACAACATGGAGCTCTGAGACTCTGTTGAATAGAAACAACAACATGGAGCTCTGAGACTCTGTTGAATAGAAACATCAACAACATGGAGCTCTGAGACTCTGTTGAATAGAAACAACAACATGGAGCTCTGAGACTCTGTTGAATAGAAACAACAACAACATGGAGCTCTGAGACTCTGTTGAATAGAAACAACAACAACATGGAGCTCTGAGACTCTGTTGAATAGAAACAACAACAACATGGAGCTCTGAGACTCTGTTGAATAGAAACAACAACAACATGGAGCTCTGAGACTCTGTTGAATAGAAACAACAACATGGAGCTCTGAGACTCTGTTGAATAGAAACAACAACAACATGGAGCTCTGAGACTCTGTTGAATAGAAACAACAACATGGAGCTCTGAGACTCTGTTGAATAGAAACAACAACATGGAGCTCTGAGACTCTGTTGAATAGAAACAACAACATGGAGCTCTGAGACTCTGTTGAATAGAAACAACAACAACATGGAGCTCTGAGACTCTGTTGAATAGAAACAACAACATGGAGCTCTGAGACTCTGTTGAATAGAAACAACAACATGGAGCTCTGAGACTCTGTTGAATAGAAACAACAACATGGAGCTCTGAGACTCTGTTGAATAGAAACATCAACATGGAGCTCTGAGACTCTGTTGAATAGAAACAACAACATGGAGCTCTGAGACTCTGTTGAATAGAAACATCAACAACATGGAGCTCTGAGACTCTGTTGAATAGAAACAACAACATGGAGCTCTGAGACTCTGTTGAATAGAAACAACAACATGGAGCTCTGAGACTCTGTTGAATAGAAACAACAACAAGGAGCTCTGAGACTCTGTTGAATAGAAACATCAACAACATGGAGCTCTGAGACTCTGTTGAATAGAAACAACAACATGGAGCTCTGAGACTCTGTTGAATAGAAACAACAACAACATGGAGCTCTGAGACTCTGTTGAATAGAAACAACAACATGGAGCTCTGAGACTCTGTTGAATAGAAACAACAACATGGAGCTCTGAGACTCTGTTGAATAGAAACAACAACATGGAGCTCTGAGACTCTGTTGAATAGAAACAACAACATGGAGCTCTGAGACTCTGTTGAATAGAAACAACAACAACATGGAGCTCTGAGACTCTGTTGAATAGAAACAACAACAACATGGAGCTCTGAGACTCTGTTGAATAGAAACAACAACAACATGGAGCTCTGAGACTCTGTTGAATAGAAACATCAACAACATGGAGCTCTGAGACTCTGTTGAATAGAAACAACAACATGGAGCTCTGAGACTCTGTTGAATAGAAACAACAACAACATGGAGCTCTGAGACTCTGTTGAATAGAAACAACAACATGGAGCTCTGAGACTCTGTTGAATAGAAACATCAACAACATGGAGCTCTGAGACTCTGTTGAATAGAAACAACAACATGGAGCTCTGAGACTCTGTTGAATAGAAACAACAACAACATGGAGCTCTGAGACTCTGTTGAATAGAAACATCAACAACATGGAGCTCTGAGACTCTGTTGAATAGAAACAACAACAACATGGAGCTCTGAGACTCTGTTGAATAGAAACAACAACAACATGGAGCTCTGAGACTCTGTTGAATAGAAACATCAACAACATGGAGCTCTGAGACTCTGTTGAATAGAAACAACAACAACATGGAGCTCTGAGACTCTGTTGAATAGAAACAACAACATGGAGCTCTGAGACTCTGTTGAATAGAAACAACAACATGGAGCTCTGAGACTCTGTTGAATAGAAACAACAACAACATGGAGCTCTGAGACTCTGTTGAATAGAAACAACAACATGGAGCTCTGAGACTCTGTTGAATAGAAACAACAACAACATGGAGCTCTGAGACTCTGTTGAATAGAAACAACAACAACATGGAGCTCTGAGACTCTGTTGAATAGAAACAACAACAACATGGAGCTCTGAGACTCTGTTGAATAGAAACAACAACATGGAGCTCTGAGACTCTGTTGAATAGAAACAACAACATGGAGCTCTGAGACTCTGTTGAATAGAAACAACAACAACATGGAGCTCTGAGACTCTGTTGAATAGAAACAACAACATGGAGCTCTGAGACTGTTGAATAGAAACAACAACATGGAGCTCTGAGACTCTGTTGAATAGAAACATCAACAACATGGAGCTCTGAGACTCTGTTGAATAGAAACATCAACAACATGGAGCCCTGAGACTATTTTCCACCATAATTTGCAAATCAATTCATTAAAAATCCTACAATGTGATTTTCTGCATTTTTTTTCTAATTTGGTCTGTACCTATGATGCAAATTACAGGCCTCTCTCATCTTTTTAAGTGGGAGAACTTGCACAATTGGTGGCTGTCTAAATACTTTTTTTGCCCCACTGTATATTATTCAGCTTTTCTCACCAATCCCTACGGTCTGTCACAGACTAATATAGAAAGTTGCACTACCCTCAGAATACACTATATATACAAACGTATGTGGACACCCCTTGAAACCAGTGGACTGGTCTATTTTAGCCACACCCGTTCCTGACGTGTAAAATCCAGGCTCGTTATTTCCAGTGAAGGGAAATCGTAACACCACAGCGGACAATGACATTCTAGATGTTTCTGTGCTTCCAACTTTGTGGCAACAATTTAGGGAAGGTCCTTTCCTGTTTCAGCATGACAATGCCCCCCGTGCACAAAGCGAGGTATACAGCGAAGGTATCTCGAAAATGGTTTGTCGAAATCGGTGTTGGAAGAACTTGACTGGCCTGCACAGGGCCCTGAACTCAACCTCAACGATCACCTTTCAGATGAATTGGAACGCCGACTGCGAGACAGACCTAATCGCCCAATATCAGTGCCCCGATCACACTAATGCTCTTATGGCTGAATGGAAGCAAGTCCCCTCAGCAATGTTCCAACATCTAGTGGAAATCCTTCCCAGAAGAGTGGAGGCTGTTATAACAGCAATGTTCCTACATCTAGTGGAAAGCCTTCCCAGAAGAGTGGAGGCTGTTATAGCAGCAATGTTCCAACATCTAGTGGAAATCCTTCCCAGAAGAGTGGAGGCTGTTATAGCAGCAATGTTCCAACATCTAGTGGAAATCCTTCCCAGAAGAGTGGAGGCTGTTATAGCAGCAATGTTCCAACATCTAGTGGAAAGCCTTCCCAGAAGAGTGGAGGCTGTTATAGCAGCAATGTTCCAACATCTAGTGGAAAGCCTTCCCAGAAGAGTGGAGGCTGTTATAGCAGCAATGTTCCAACATCTAGTGGAAAGCCTTCCCAGAAGAGTGGAGGCTGTTATAGCAGCAATGTTCCAACATCTAGTGGAAAGCCTTCCCAGAAGAGTGGAGGCTGTTATAGCAGCAATGTTCCAACATCTAGTGGAAAGCCTTCCCAGAAGAGTGGAGGCTGTTATAGCAGCAATGTTCCAACATCTAGTGGAAAGCCTTCCCAGAAGAGTGGAGGCTGTTATAGCAGCAATGTTCCAACATCTAGTGGAAAGCCTTCCCAGAAGAGTGGAGGCTGTTATAGCAGCAATGTTCCAACATCTAGTGGAAAGCCTTCCCAGAAGAGTGGAGGCTGTTATAGCAGCAAAAGGCGGGACCAACTCCATATTAATGATTTTGAAATGAGATGTTGGACGAGCAGCTGTCCTCATACTGCTGGTCATATAGTGTATAGTGTTTAGTCTGTCATGTCAACATATTTGACAGAGTTGACCTGTTCCCCTACTCCCCTCTAAGCCAATTCAAGAGAGAAAGTTGAGAAGTTACAAGCGTCTTATTTGATTCGGGCTACTGAGTGACAGAAATAGATGGCTAGAATCCACTGCTAGGACTAGGTTAGTCTGTATCTGAATTGACAGCCCTGTGGGCCCTGGTCAAAAGTAGTGCACTATTTAAGGAATAGGGTGCCAGAGTCCTATAGGCCCTGGTCAAAAGTAGTGCACTATATAGGGAATAGTATAATAATATATAATAATAATAATATAATAGCCAATTCAGACAAGGCCTGTGTTTTTCACCACCACAGTTCCCAACATAACAACCTCTTCAGCCTGTCACTCTTCCACCACTGTCTGTCTGTCTGTCTGTCTGTCTGTCTGTCTGTCTGTCTGTCTGTCTGTCTGTCTGTCTGTCTGTCTGTCTGTCTGTCTGTCTGTCTGTCTGTCTGTCTGTCTGTTCCAATGTCTGCACTTCCCTGTATGTGGACTGTTTAGTCCAGGGCCTATGTTCCAACACCCTATTCCCTATATAGTGCACTACTTTAGACCAGGGCCTATAGGACTCTGGTTAAATGTTGTGCACTAGGGAATAGAGGTCCGTTTGGATTGCCCTCCTGTGTTTCCTGTGCGTCACGGAGGACAAGGTTGTTGAATTGTTTCAGTCCGGTTGGTGGGAGCGTCGCGAGGAGAATCTTCCTGAGTGAAACAGGAAGTGAGAAGTGTATATATATATATATTTTAATCTCCGAACAGGAAGACACTCGCTCAGAGAGCAGAGAAGAAGAAAGTATAGGCCAGCTCTACTCTATTGTACAGACACAGCAGCAGTCGTCTCGTTTAACATCAGGTGACCTGGTCTATTGAATTCTTGCTGCCTGAAGTGGACACTGTGACATGATGTTGTGTGTGTGAAGCAGCACAGTTCTCTCTCTCTCTCTCTCTCTCTCTCTCTCTCTCTCTCTCTCTCTCTCTCTCTCTCTCTCTCTCTCTCTCTCTCTCTCTCTCTCTCTCTCTCTCTCTCTCTCTCTCTCTCTCTCTCTCTCTCTCTCACTCTCACTCTCACTCTCACTCACTCTCTCACTCCAGTTCTGTGATGTTATTGTGCAGTATGAATGCTGGGAACTGTATAACTAAGATGGTGAATATCTAATGAGAGCCCCTACTGCACAGTACTGTATTAGTGTTGGGAATTTAAAGGGTGACTGTGAAATGAGTAACTCAGCCTGAATACAATGACCTGTAGTAACAGACACAGCACTGTCATAACACTCCTCTGTCTCGTGAGCCATCAGCTGACCAGCTGTTGTATTCAGGGTCGGGCGCAATTGTGTGGGTACATACTCTGTGTGTGTGTGTCTCTTCCTGTGTGTGAGGCCTGAGCAGAGAGGTCAGTGAACTCAGGGTGGGTCCTGCTGCAGGCTTCCCTGCTTCACCACCACTAACCAGCCCCCGCTTGCCAGCCCCTGGTTCCTCTTCCTGGACACAAGTGACTGGCTGGGAGGGGAAGGGCCCTGCCAGCACAGAGAGGGGGGGGGAAATGTCTCTCTCTCTCTCTCTCTGTACTGACTGACTGACAGTAACCCCACTGAGCACAGAGCCAGTAACCCCAGTCAGTAGTAACCCCAACCCCACGCAGTACAGAGCCAGTAACCCCACGCAGTACAGAGCCAGTAACCCCACGCAGTACAGAGCCAGTAACCCCACGCAGCACAGAGCCAGTAACCCCACGGCCAGAGCCAGTAACCCCACCAGTACAGAGCCACTAGTACAGAGCCAGTAACCCCAGAGTACAGAGCCAGTAACCCCACGCAGTACAGAGCCAGTAACCCCAGCACAGAGCCAGTAACCCCAGAGCCAGTAACACTCAGCCAGTAACCCCACGCAGTACAGAGCCAGTAACCCCAGTAACCCCACGCAGTACAGAGCCAGTAACGTACAGAGCCAGTAACCCCACGCTGTACAGAGCCAGTAACCCCACTGTACAGAGCCAGTAACCCCACGCAGTACAGACAGCCAGTAACCCCACAGCCAGTACAGAGCCAGTAACCCCACGCAGTACAGAGCCAGTAACCCCACACAGAGCCAGTAACCCCACGTACAGTAACAGTCCAGTAACCCCACGCAGTACAGAGCCAGTAACCCCACGCAGTACAGAGCCAGTAACCCCACAGAGCAGTAACAGAGCCAGTAACCCCACGCAGTACAGAGCCAGTAACCCCACGCAGTACAGAGCCAGTAACCCCACAGAGCCAGTAACCTAGTACAGAGCCAGTAACCCCACGCAGTACAGAGCCAGTAACCCCACGCAGTACAGAGCCAGTAACCCCACGCAGTACAGAGCCAGTAACCCCACGCAGTACAGAGCCAGTAACCCCACGCAGTCAGAGCCAGTAACCCCACGCAGTACAGAGCCAGTAACCCCACGCAGTACAGAGCCAGTAACCCCACGCAGTACAGAGCCAGTAACCCCACGCAGTCAGAGCCAGTAACCCCACGTGTACAGAGCCAGTAACCCCACGCAGTACAGAGCCAGTAACCCCAGCAGTACAGAGCCAGTAACCCCACGCAGTACAGAGCCAGTAACCCCACAGTAGTAACACAGAGCCAGTAACCCCACGCAGTACAGAGCCAGTAACCCCAGCAGTACAGAGCCAGTAACCCCACGCAGTACAGAGCCAGTAACCCCACAGAGCCAGTAACCCCACGAGCCAGTAACCCCACGCAGTACAGAGCCAGTAACCCCACGCAGTACAGAGCCAGTAACCCCACGCAGTACAGAGCCAGTAACCCCACGCAGTACAGAGCACAGTAACCCCAGCAGTCAGAGCCAGTAACCCCACGCAGTACAGAGCCAGTAACCCCACGCAGTACAGAGCCAGTAACCCCACGCAGTACAGAGCCAGTAACCCCACGCAGTACAGAGCCAGTAACCCCACGCAGTACAGAGCCAGTAACCCCACGCAGTACAGAGCCAGTAACCCCACGCAGTACAGCCAGTAACCCCACGCAGTACAGAGCCAGTAACCCCACGCAGTACAGAGCCAGTAACCCCACGCAGTACAGAGCCAGTAACCCCAGAGCTCTCCGCAGTACAGAGCCAGTAACCCCACGCAGTACAGAGCCAGTAACCCCACGCAGTACAGAGCCAGTAACCCCACGCAGTACAGAGCCAGTAACCCCACGCAGTACAGAGCCAGTAAGAGCCAGTAACCCCACAGTACAGAGCCAGTAACCCCAGTACAGAGCCAGTAACCCCACAGTAGAGCCAGTAACCCCACGCAGTACAGAGCCAGTAACCCCACGCAGTACAGAGCCAGTAACCCAATGTACAGAGCCAGTAACAGACACAGCACAGAGCCAGTAAGCCAGTAACCAGTACAGAGCCAGTAACCCCACGCAGTACAGAGCCAGTAACCCCACGCAGTACAGAGCCAGTAACCCCACGCAGACAGAGCCAGTAACCCCACGCAGTACAGAGCCAGTAAGAGCCAGTAACCCCACGCAGTACAGAGCCAGTAACCCCACGCAGTACAGAGCCAGTAACCCCACGCACACAGTAACCCTGTGTACAGTAACCCCACGCAGTACAGAGCCAGTACCCAGTAACCCCACGCAGCACAGAGCCAGTAACCCCACGCAGTACAGAGCCAGTACAGAGCCAGTAACCCCACGCAGTACAGAGCCAGTAACCCCACAGAGCAGTACAGAGCCAGTAACCCAGTACAGAGCCAGTAACCCCACGCTTAACACCAGCCCAGTAACCCCACGCAGTACAGAGCCAGTAACCCCCTGTACAGAGCCAGTAACCCCACGAGCAGAGCCAGTAACCCCACGCCAGCACAGAGCCAGTAACCCCACGCAGTACAGAGCCAGTAACCCCACGCAGTACAGAGCCAGTAACCCCACTGACAGTACTGAGCCAGTAACCCCACGCAGTACAGAGCCAGTAACCCCACGCAGTACAGAGCCAGTAACCCCACGCAGTACAGAGCCAGTAACCCCACGCAGTACAGAGCCAGTAACCCCACGCAGTACAGAGCCAGTAACCCCACGCAGTACAGAGCCAGTAACCCCACGCAGTACAGAGCCAGTAACCCCACGCAGCACAGAGCCAGTAACCCCACGCAGTACAGAGCCAGTAACCCCACGCAGTACAGAGCCAGTAACCCCACGCAGCACAGAGCCAGTAACCCCACGCAGTACAGAGCCAGTAACCCCACGCAGTACAGAGCCAGTAACCCCACGCAGTACAGAGCCAGTAACCCCACGCAGTACAGAGCCAGTAACCCCACGCAGTACAGAGCCAGTAACCCCACGAGCCAGTACAGAGCCAGTAACCCCACGCAGTACAGAGCCAGTAACCCCACGCAGTACAGAGCCAGTAACCCCACGCAGTACCAGTAACCCCACGCCCAGTAACCCCACGCAGTACAGAGCCAGTAACCCCACGCAGTACAGAGCCAGTAACCCCACGCAGTACAGAGCCAGTAACCCCACGCAGTACAGAGCCAGTAACCCCACGCAGTACAGAGCCAGTAACCCCACGCAGCACAGAGCCAGTAACCCCACGCAGTACAGAGCCAGTAACCCCACGCAGTACAGAGCCATCGATGCAGCTCTTTCCAATCCCCCGCAGGTCCACCAGCTCCGGTCACCAACCAGCCTCCTTCAAAAGAACGCAAGTTGAATCACAGCCATTGGAATTCACCCCACTGTCAAGTGAATTCACCAACAAAAGATCATTCTTTCATTGTCGTGTCTTTGTCTGTCAGTCCTTCTGGGGGGGGAGGATAGTTACTTCAGTTTTTGTTCTGTTTCAGACATTTTTTTATTGCCCTAAACATGGGAGAAGAAGATTTCTTGAAGGTAGTTAAGAAAGGCCCCCTATATTGTATTTAGAGGATTAGCTTGGAAAGGAAACAAAGCTGCTGTGTCGTCCTCATCCCGAAGGTCTTGGATTAGAGGGTTTTCCCCCCTGTAGAGACAGGAAGTCTGTGTGTTTACAGCCCTGTAGAGACAGGAAGGGAAGTCTGTGTGTTTTTCCCCTGTAGAGACAGGAAGTCTGTGTGTTTTCCCCTGTAGAGACAGGAAGTATGTGTGTTTACAGCCCTGTAGAGACAGGAAGTCTGTGTGTTTTCCCCCTGTAGAGACAGGAAGGGAAGTCTGTGTGTTTTTCCCCTGTAGAGACAGGAAGTCTGTGTGTTTTCCCCTGTAGAGACAGGAAGTCTGTGTGTTTTCCCCTGTAGAGACAGGAAGTCTGTGTGTTTTCCCCTGTAGAGACAGGAAGTATGTGTGTTTACAGCCCTGTAGAGACAGGAAGTCTGTGTGTTTTCCCCTGTAGAGACAGGAAGTATGTGTGTTTACAGCCCTGTAGAGACAGGAAGTCTGTGTGTTTTCCCCCTGTAGAGACAGGAAGGGAAGTCTGTGTGTTTTTCCCCTGTAGAGACAGGAAGTCTGTGTGTTTACAGCCCTGTAGAGACAGGAAGGGAAGTCTGTGTGTTTTTCCCCTGTAGAGACAGGAAGTCTGTGTGTTTACAGCCCTGTAGAGACAGGAAGGGAAGTCTGTGTGTTTACAGCCCTGTAGAGACAGGAAGGGAAGTCTGTGTGTTTTCCCTCTGTAGAGACAGGAAGTCTGTGTGTTTTCCCCTGTAGAGACAGGAAGTCTGTGTGTTTACAGCCCTGTAGAGACAGGAAGTCTGTGTGTTTTCCCCCTGTAGAGACAGGAAGGGAAGTCTGTGTGTTTTCCCCTGTAGAGACAGGAAGGGAAGTCTGTGTGTTTTTCCCCTGTATAGACAGGAAGGGAAGTCTGTGTGTTTTCCCTTGTAGAGACAGGAAGGGAAGTCTGTGTGTTTTCCCCTGTAGAGATAGGAAGGGAAGTCTGTGTGTTTTCCCTTGTAGAGACAGGAAGGGAAGTCTGTGTGTTTTCCCCTGTAGAGGCAGGAAGGGAAGTCTGTGTGTTTTCCCCCTGTAGAGACAGGAAGGGAAGTCTGTGTGTTTTTCCCCTGTATAGACAGGAAGGGAAGTCTGTGTGTTTTCCCCTGTAGAGGCAGGAAGTCTGTGTGTTTACAGCCCTGTAGAGACAGGAAGTCTGTGTGTTTTCCCCCTGTAGAGACAGGAAGAGAAGTCTGTGTGTTTACAGCCCTGTAGAGACAGGAAGTCTGTGTGTTTTCCCCCTGTAGAGACAGGAAGAGAAGTCTGTGTGTTTACAGCCCTGTAGAGACAGGAAGTCTGTGTGTTTTCCCCCTGTAGAGACAGGGAGGGAAGTTTGTGTGTTTACAGCCCTGTAGAGGCAGGAAGGGAAGTCTGTGTGTTTTCCCCTGTAGAGACAGGAAGGGAAGTCTGTGTGTTTTCCCCCTGTAGAGACAGGAAGGGAAGGCTGTGTGTTTTCCCCCTGTAGAGACAGGAAGGGAAGTATGTGTGTTTACAGCCCTGTAGAGACAGGAAGGGAAGTCTGTGTGTTTTTCCCCTGTAGAGACAGGAAGGGAAGGCTGTGTGTTTACAGCCCTGTAGAGACAGGAAGGGAAGTCTGTGTGTTTTCCCCTGTAGAGACAGGAAGGGAAGTCTGTGTGTTTACGGCCCTGTAGAGACAGGAAGTCTGTGTGTTTTCCCCTGTAGAGACAGGAAGGGAAGTCTGTGTGTTTACAGCCCTGTAGAGACAGGAAGGGAAGTCTGTGTGTTTTCCCCTGTAGAGGCAGGAAGTGAAGTCTGTGTGTTTTCCCCTGTAGAGACAGGAAGGGAAGGCTGTGTGTTTTCCCCCTGTAGAGACAGGAAGGGAAGGCTGTGTGTTTTCCCCTGTAGAGACAGGAAGGGAAGTCTGTGTGTTTACGGCCCTGTAGAGACAGGAAGTCTGTGTGTTTTCCCCTGTAGAGACAGGAAGGGAAGTCTGTGTGTTTACAGCCCTGTAGAGACAGGAAGGGAAGTCTGTGTGTTTTCCCCTGTAGAGGCAGGAAGTGAAGTCTGTGTGTTTTCCCCTGTAGAGACAGGAAGGGAAGGCTGTGTGTTTTCCCCCTGTAGAGACAGGAAGGGAAGGCTGTGTGTTTTCACCCTGTAGAGACAGGAAGGGAAGTCTGTGTGTTTACAGCCCTGTAGAGGCAGGAAGGGAGGTCTGTGTGTTTACAGCCCTGTAGAGGCAGGAAGGGAAGTCTGTGTGTTTTCCCCCCTGTAGAGGCAGGAAGAGAAGTCTGTGTGTCTTCACACAGCAGGTTCTATTGTAAAGGCCCTGTATAAACCCCTAGGAAACACAGCAGTTATCTATTGTAAAGGCCCTGTGTAAACCCCTAGGAAACACAGCAGTTTCTATTGTAAAGGCCCTGTGTAAACCCCTAGGAAACACAGCAGTTATCTATTGTAAAGGCCCTGTATAAACCCCTAGGAAACACAGCAGTTATCTATTGTAAAGGCCCTGTATAAACCCCTAGGAAACACAGCAGATTCTATTGTAAAGGCCCTGTGTAAACCCCTAGGAAACACAGCAGGTTCTATTGTAAAGGCCCTGTGTAAACCCCTAGGAAACACAGCAGTTATCTATTGTAAAGGCCCTGTGTAAACCCCTAGGAAACACAGCAGGTTCTATTGTAAAGGCCCTGTGTAAACCCCTAGGAAACACAGCAGGTTCTATTGTAAAGGCCCTGTGTTAACCCCTAGGAAACACAGCAGTTATCTATTGTAAAGGCCCTGTGTAAACCCCTAGGAAACACAGCAGGTTCTATTGTAAAGGCCCTGTGTAAACCCCTAGGAAACACAGCAGTTATCTATTGTAAAGGCCCTGTGTAAACCCCTAGGAAACACAGCAGTTATCTATTGTAAGGGCCCTGTGTAAACCCCTAGGAAACACAGCAGTTATCTATTGTAAAGGCCCTGTGTAAACCCCTAGGAAACACAGCAGTTATCTATTGTAAAGGCCCTGTGTAAACCCCTAGGAAACACAGCAGGTTCTATTGTAAAGGCCCTGTGTAAACCCCTAGGAACCACAGCAGTTATCTATTGTAAAGGCCCTGTGTAAACCCCTAGGAAACACAGCAGTTATCTATTGTAAAGGCCCTGTGTAAACCCCTAGGAACCACAGCAGTTATCTATTGTAAAGGCCCTGTATAAACCCCTAGGAAACACAGCAGTTATCTATTGTAAAGGCCCTGTGTAAACCCCTAGGAAACACAGCAGGTTCTATTGTAAAGGCCCTGTGTAAACCCCTAGGAAACACAGCAGGTTCTATTGTAAAGGCCCTGTGTAAACCCCTAGGAAACACAGCAGGTTCTATTGTAAAGGCCCTGTGTAAACCCCTAGGAAACACAGCAGGTTCTATTGTAAAGGCCCTGTGTAAACCCCTAGGAAACACAGCAGGTTCTATTGTAAAGGCCCTGTGTAAACCCCTAGGAAACACAGCAGGTTCTCTAGAACAGGAATGTAGCCTAGCATCCTCATCTGGCACTTACTGAAGGTAGTAGGCTATTAAACCTACAGGAAGCGTTTGAATCTCTAGCCTGCAGCAGACGACTGTGACAGAAGACATGTCTCATTTGCTACGTAGACCACTTTTATTCAATTCAATTGAGTTTTATGTATCCCCCCCCCGAGGGACAAACGCTCTAGTGTCTGTTTAGCATCTGGTGTAAATAGTGGGTCTGTGTTCCTGGTAGACTGCTCTCTACAACCTGCTGTGGTGCTCTGTTCTCTACACCACTTCCTCTCAGCCTCTCAGTGAGCCTGCCCACCTGCATCACCCCCTCCGTCTGCATCTGCGTCCTGAATAGCACCCTCATTCCCTATTTTAGTCAAAGGTCGTGCACTATATAGGGAATAGGTTGCCAGACGCGGGGCGGCAGGGTAGCCTAGTGGTTAGAGCGTTGTACTAGTAACCGGGAGGTTGTGAGTTCAAACCCCCGAGCTGACAAGCTACAAATCTGTCGTTCTGCCCCTGAACAGGCAGTTAACCCACTGTTTCTAGGCCGTCATTGAAAATAAGAATTTGTTCTTAACTGACTTGTTAAATAAAATTTTAAAAAATTTAAAAACCTGTATCAAAGCCCCGCAGCTAGCTGGCGCTAGGCTAGCTCATTATGTTTTAATATTGACACTTGTTCCAGGGACAGACTGGTAATTGTGCAGGTACCCACGTTTCCTCTCATGTTACTGGCTAGTGACGTGTGCTGTCCCTCAGCACTCATCAAGGACTAATCTGATTGGAGCTCGCCTGTCATCAGGTTACAGAAGTACGCCATAGCAACCTACTACGTGCCAATAGATTTATACACTCAGAACCTACACTTTTCAGTAAGAGAAACCGCTTGACAGACCGCTTATAGGGGATAGTTTTTACCTTGTAGCTCTCTGTCTGTCTGTCTGTCTGTCTGTCTGTCTGTCTGTCTGTCTGTCTGTCTGTCTGTCTGTCTGTCTGTCTGTCTGTCTCCACTCTGTAACAGTGTTAATAGGAATGCTGACCTTCAGTCCTCATGGTCTGTAACAGTGTTAATAGGAATGCTGACCTTCAGTCCTCATGGTCTGTAACAGTGTTAATAGGAATGCTGACCTTCAGTCCTCATGGTCAGTAACAGTGTTAATAGGAATGCTGACCTTCAGTCCTCATGGTCTGTAACAGTGTTAATAGGAATGCTGACCTTCAGTCCTCATGGTCGGTAACAGTGTTAATAGGAATGCTGACCTTCAGTCCTCATGGTCTGTAACAGTGTTAATAGGAATGCTGACCTTCAGTCCTCATGGTCTGTAACAGTGTTAATAGGAATGCTGACCTTCAGTCCTCATGGTCTGTAACAGTGTTAATAGGAATGCTGACCTTCAGTCCTCATGGTCTGTAACAGTGTTAATAGGAATGCTGACCTTCAGTCCTCATGGTCTGTAACAGTGTTAATAGGAATGCTGACCTTCAGTCCTCATGGTCTGTAACAGTGTTAATAGGAATGCTGACCTTCAGTCCTCATGGTCTGTAACAGTGTTAATAGGAATGCTGACCTTCAGTCCTCATGGTCAGTAACAGTGTTAATAGGAATGCTGACCTTCAGTCCTCATGGTCTGTAACAGTGTTAATAGGAATGCTGACCTTCAGTCCTCATGGTCTGTAACAGTGTTAATAGGAATGCTGACCTTCAGTCCTCATGGTCTGTAACAGTGTTAATAGGAATGCTGACCTTCAGTCCTCATGGTCTGTAACAGTGTTAATAGGAATGCTGACCTTCAGTCCTCATGGTCTGTAACAGTGTTAATAGGAATGCTGACCTTCAGTCCTCATGGTCTGTAACAGTGTTAATAGGAATGCTGACCTTCAGTCCTCATGGTCTGTAACAGTGTTAATAGGAATGCTGACCTTCAGTCCTCATGGTCTGTAACAGTGTTAATAGGAATGCTGACCTTCAGTCCTCATGGTCTGTAACAGTGTTAATAGGAATGCTGACCTTCAGTCCTCATGGTCTTTAACAGTGTTAATAGGAATGCTGACCTTCAGTCCTCATGGTCTGTAACAGTGTTAATAGGAATGCTGACCTTCAGTCCTCATGGTCTGTAACAGTGTTAATAGGAATGCTGACCTTCAGTCCTCATGGTCTGTAACAGTGTTAATAGGAATGCTGACCTTCAGTCCTCATGGTCTGTAACAGTGTTAATAGGAATGCTGACCTTGATGGTCCAGTGTCATGTGAATTTCAATACCAGTGATCCCAGGGGACTGCAACCTAGCCCCTGTAACAGTTTAATAGCCCCAGTCCTCAGGTCTGTAACTGTTAGCTAGCTGACCTCAGTTCAGCTTCAGTTAGCTCCCAGTTCATGCCCCAGTTGACCCCC
>NW_026290955.1:217500-267500 GCF_023373465.1 Oncorhynchus keta | reverse complement strand
TCTACTAACTCTACTCTGTCTCCTCCTCCCTGCTGTTCTACACTACATGACCTCTACTAACTCTACTCTGTCTCCTCCTCCCTGTTGTTCTACACTACATGACCTCTACTAACTCTACTCTGTCTCCTCCTCCCTGTTGTTCTACACTACATGACCTCTACTAACTCTCCTCTGTCTCCTCCTCCCTGTTGTTCTACACTACATGACCTCTACTAACTCTACTCTGTCTCCTCCTCCCTGTTGTTCTACACTACATGACCTCTACTAACTCTACTCTGTCTCCTCCTCCCTGTTGTTCTACACTACATGACCTCTACTAACTCACCTCTGTCTCCTCCTCCCTGTTGTTCTACACTACATGACCTCTACTAACTCTACTCTGTCTCCTCCTCCCTGTTTCTACACTACATGACCTCTACTAACTCTACTCTGTCTCCTCCTCCCTGCTGTTCTACACTACATGACCTCTACTAACTCTACTCTGTCTCCTCCCTGTTGTTCTACACTACATGACCTCTACTAACTCTACTCTGTCTCCTCCCTGCTGTTCTACACTACATGACCTCTACTAACTCTACTCTGTCTCCTCCCTGTTGTTCTACACTACATGACCTCTACTAACTCTACTCTGTCTCCTCCTCCCTGCTGTTCTACACTACATGACCTCTACTAACTCTACTCTGTCTCCTCCCTGTTGTTCTACACTACATGACCTCTACTAACTCTACTCTGTCTCCTCCTCCCTGCTGTTCTACACTACATGACCTCTACTAACTCTACTCTGTCTCCTCCTCCCTGCTGTTCTACACTACATGACCTCTACTAACTCTACTCTGTCTCCTCCTCCCTGCTGTTCTACACTACATGACCTCTACTAACTCTACTCTGTCTCCTCCTCCCTGTTGTTCTACACTACATGACCTCTACTAACTCTACTCTGTCTCCTCCCTGTTGTTCTACACTACATGACCTCTACTAACTCTACTCTGTCTCCTCCTCCCTGTTGTTCTACACTACATGACCTCTACTAACTCTACTCTGTCTCCTCCCTGTTGTTCTACACTACATGACCTCTACTAACTCTACTCTGTCTCCTCCTCCCTGCTGTTCTACACTACATGACCTCTACTAACTCTACTCTGTCTCCTCCTCCCTGCTGTTCTACACTACATGACCTCTACTAACTCTACTCTGTCTCCTCCCTGTTGTTCTACACTACATGACCTCTACTAACTCTACTCTGTCTCCTCTCTGCTGTTCTACACTACATGACCTCTACTAACTCTACTCTGTCTCCTCCTCCCTGCTGTTCTACACTACATGACCTCTACTAACTCTACTCTGTCTCCTCCCCCTGCTGTTCTACACTACATGACCTCTACTAACTCTACTCTGTCTCCTCCTCCCTGTTGTTCTACACTACATGACCTCTACTAACTCTACTCTGTCTCCTCCTCCCTGTTGTTCTACACTACATGACCTCTACTAACTCTACTCTGTCTCCTCCTCCCTGTTGTTCTACACTACATGACCTCTACTAACTCTACTCTGTCTCCTCCCTGTTGTTCTACACTACATGACCTCTACTAACTCTACTCTGTCTCCTCCCTGTTGTTCTACACTACATGACCTCTACTAACTCTACTCTGTTGTTCTACACTACATGACCTCTACTAACTCTACTCTGTCTCCTCCCTGCTGTTCTACACTACATGACCTCTACTAACTCTACTCTGTCTCCTCTCTGCTGTTCTACACTACATGACCTCTACTAACTCTACTCTGTCTCCTCCTCCCTGCTGTTC
Source organism: Oncorhynchus keta (assembly GCF_023373465.1). Classification (NCBI taxonomy): domain Eukaryota; kingdom Metazoa; phylum Chordata; class Actinopteri; order Salmoniformes; family Salmonidae; genus Oncorhynchus; species Oncorhynchus keta. Next base: position 265,695 of record NW_026290955.1, on the reverse strand, counting down.
TACACTACATGACCTCTACTAACTCTACTCTGTCTCCTCCTCTGCTGTTCTACACTACATGACCTCTACTAACTCTACTCTGTCTCCTCCTCCCTGCTGTTCTACACTACATGACCTCTACTAACTCTACTCTGTCTCCTCCTCCCTGCTGTTCTACACTACATGACCTCTACTAACTCTACTCTGTCTCCTCCTCTGCTGTTCTACACTACATGACCTCTACTAACTCTACTCTGTCTCCTCCTCCCTGTTGTTCTACACTACATGACCTCTACTAACTCTACTCTGTCTCCTCCTCCCTGTTGTTCTACACTACATGACCTCTACTAACTCTACTCTGTCTCCTCCTCCCTGTTGTTCTACACTACATGACCTCTACTAACTCACCTCTGTCTCCTCCTCCCTGTTGTTCTACACTACATGACCTCTACTAACTCTCCTCTGTCTCCTCCCTGTTGTTCTACACTACATGACCTCTACTAACTCACCTCTGTCTCCTCCCCCTGTTGTTCTACACTACATGACCTCTACTAACTCTACTCTGTCTCCTCCCTGCTGTTCTACACTACATGACCTCTACTAACTCTACTCTGTCTCCTCCTCCCTGCTGTTCTACACTACATGACCTCTACTAACTCTACTCTGTCTCCTCCCTGTTGTTCTACACTACATGACCTCTACTAACTCTACTCTGTCTCCTCCCTGCTGTTCTACACTACATGACCTCTACTAACTCTACTCTGTCTCCTCCTCCCTGTTGTTCTACACTACATGACCTCTACTAACTCTACTCTGTCTCCTCCCTGTTGTTCTACACTACATGACCTCTACTAACTCTACTCTGTCTCCTCCTCCCTGCTGTTCTACACTACATGACCTCTACTAACTCTACTCTGTCTCCTCCCTGTTGTTCTACACTACATGACCTCTACTAACTCTACTCTGTCTCCTCCTCCCTGCTGTTCTACACTACATGACCTCTACTAACTCTACTCTGTCTCCTCCCTGTTGTTCTACACTACATGACCTCTACTAACTCTACTCTGTCTCCTCTCTGCTGTTCTACACTACATGACCTCTACTAACTCTACTCTGTCTCCTCCCTGCTGTTCTACACTACATGACCTCTACTAACTCTACTCTGTCTCCTCCTCCCTGCTGTTCTACACTACATGACCTCTACTAACTCTACTCTGTCTCCTCCCTGTTGTTCTACACTACATGACCTCTACTAACTCTACTCTGTCTCCTCTCTGCTGTTCTACACTACATGACCTCTACTAACTCTACTCTGTCTCCTCCTCCCTGCTGTTCTACACTACATGACCTCTACTAACTCTACTCTGTCTCCTCCCTGCTGTTCTACACTACATGACCTCTACTAACTCTACTCTGTCTCCTCCCCCTGCTGTTCTACACTACATGACCTCTACTAACTCTACTGTTAAACCTCCCTGTATAATATGGCTACTAATACTTGGAAAGTAAACAGATTTGACAATATTCTTGCAGAATTTTTTTTTATATGAATGCGAATGTCTTCTTCACGATTTGCCCAAATGTCCTGGGGGACTAAAAGTCCTGTAGTTCACTGATACTTCAAGTTATCTGTCTGAAAAGTTGCACATACCCTCTGCTGCCATCTTGTGGACACTATCGGAATTACAACCAGAGTGATGGCTTTAGCTGTGACCTGTTCTCTCCCTGCATTTCTACAAAGATGGCGACAGAAAAACAAACTGTTGGTTTTGTCTTTGTATTTTCTTCTACCAGATCTATTGTGTTATATTCTCCTACATCTCTATCACATTTCCACAAACTTCAAAGTGTTTCCTTTCAAATGGTACCAAAAATATGTATATCCTTGCTTCAGGGCCTGAGCTACAGGAAGTTATTTATTTTATTTTACCTTTATTTAACTAGGCAAGTCAGTTAAGAACAAATTCTTATTTTCAATGACGGCCTAGGAACAGTGGGTTAACTGCCTGTTCAGGGGCAGAACGACAGATTTGTACCTTGTCAGCTCTGGGATTTGAACTTGCAACCTTCCGGTTACTAGTCCAACACTCTAACCACTAGGCTAGTTAGATTTGGGTATGAGTCATTTTAGGTAAAATTGAATAAAAGGGGGTGGATCCTTAAGAAGATGTATCCTGTGGTCAGTTCCACTGCCTCAGAGTTCTAGTAGAATAGTCAGAACGATGTCTATTCCACCTTATTCATGGCTGTGTGTCTGGTTAGAAAATGTACTGTTCTTATGTTTTACTTACTAACCAGGTTCTATATATGTCAACATTATATATGTAAATACATGTTTGGAAAAACAACCTATTATTATTTTATAGAGGCAGATTATTCTGGGTTTATAAGGGCTTCAAGCTTGTAGTGATAACAGTCAAGACCCAAGCCCCTTACTTGACTACAGCACAGACATACAGACATTTCACCGGGTCATGTCTGGAATGGCGCTAGGTTGGGTCTTTTCCTGTTAATGTCACGGCGTGTCACTTCCTCTGACGTCACTTCCTGTCCTTTGTCCAACAGGGTATCATGCTAGTGTATGACATCACTAACGAGAAGTCCTTCGAGAACATCAAGAACTGGATCAGGAACATTGAAGAGGTATGAAGCTACCGCAGCAGGTAGCCTAGAAACAATCAGGTATGAAGCTACCGCAGCAGGTAGCCTAGAAACAATCCTCCCTGTGAAGCTACCGCTACATGAGCCTAGAAACAACTCAGGTATGTCTCCCGCTGCAGGTAGCCTAGAAACAATCAGGTGTGAAGCTACCGCAGTTCTACACTAGCCTAGAAACAATCAGGTGTGAAGCTACCGCAGCAGGTAGCCTAGAAACAATCAGGTGTGAACTCTACCTGTCTCCTCCTAGCCTAGTTCTACAATCATGTGTAACTCTACCTGTCAGCAGGTAGCCTAGAAACAATCAGGTCTCCTCCTACCGCAGCAGGTAGCCTAGAAACAATCAGGTGTGAAGCTACCGCAGCAGGTCTAGCCTAGAAACTAACTCAGGTCTGTCTCCTACCGCAGCAGTTCTAGCCTAGATGACCTCTACAATCAGGTGTGTCTACTCGCTGCAGTTCTACACTAGATGACCTCTACTAACTCACTCTGTGTGAAGCTACCGCTAGCAGGTATGACCTAGAAACAATCAGGTGTGTCTACCGCAGCAGGTAGCCTAGAAACAATCAGGTACTAACTCTACCTGTCTCCAGGTTCTAGCACTAGAAACAATCAGGTGTCTCCTCTACCTGCAGTTCTAGCCTAGAAACAATCAGGTGTGAAGCTACCGCTCCTCAGGTAGCCTAGAAACAACTCAGGTGTGAAGCTACCCCTGCAGGTAGCCTAGAAACAATCAGGTATGAAGTCTCCTCCCAGGTAGCCTAGAACAACTCAGGTGTCTCCTACCGCTGCAGGTCCTAGAAACAATCAGGTAACTCTACCGTCTCCAGGTAGTTCTAGAAACAATCAGGTAACTGAAGCTACCGCCCTGCAGGTCTACACCAAGAAACAATCAGGTGTGTCTACCTCCTCAGGTTCTAGCCTAGAAACAATCAGGTCTGTCTCTACCTGCAGTTCTAGCCTAGATGACCTCTACTAACTCAGGTGTCTCCTCTCCGCTACACTACATGACCTCTACTAACTCTAGGTGTCTCCTCCCAGTTGTTCTAGGTAGCCTCTACAATCAGTCTGTCTCCTCCGCAGCTGGTCTAGCACTAGACCTCTACTAACTCTACTCTGTCTCCTCCCAGCAGTTCTAGCCTAGAACCTCTACTAACTCTACTCTGTCTCCTCCCCTGCTGTTCTAGGTAGCCTGACCTCTACTAACTCAGGTCTGTCTCCTCCCTCAGCAGTTCTAGCCTAGAAACTAATCAGGTCTGTCTCCTCCTCTGGTAGCACTACAAACAATCAGGTCTGTCTCTACTCCCTGCTGTTAGCACTACAAACTAATCAGGTCTGAAGCTACCGCTGCAGTTCTAGCACTAGATGACCTCTACTAACTCAGGTGTCTCCTACCGCAGCAGGTTCTACACTAGAACCTCTACAATCTAGGTGTCTCCTCCTGCAGTTGTCTAGCCTAGCAACAATCAGGTGTGAAGCTACCGCTGTTCAGGTAGACCTAGAAACTCTATCAGTCTCCTCCCTGAAGTTCTACACAGCAGGTAGCCTACTAACAATCAGGTCTGTAGCTACCTACATGACAGGTAGTCTTCTCTCATTCTGTCTGTCTAGTAGCAACTAATCAGTCTTCTCATCCTGTCTGTCTGTAGCAATAATCAGTCTTCTCTCATTCTGTCTGTCATGAGCAATAATCAGTCTTCCTCATTCTGTCTGTTCAATAATCAGTCTTCTAACTCATTCTGTCTGTCTGTAGTTCAATAATCAGTCTTCTAACTCTATTCTGTCTGTAGCAATAATCAGTCTTCTCTCATTCTGTCTGTCTGTAGTTCAATACTACAGTCTTCTCTATTCTGTCTGTCTCAATAATCAGTCTTCTACATTCTGTCTGTAGCAATAACTCAGTCTTCTCCTCATTCTGTCTGTCATGACCAATAACTCTAGTCTTCTCTCATTCTGTTCTGTCTGTAGCAATAATCAGTCTTCCCTCATTCTGTCTGTAGCAATAATCAGTCTTCTCTCATTCTGTCTGTCTGTAGCAATACTCAGTCTTCTCTACATTCTGTCTGTAGCAATAATCAGTCTTCTCTCATTCTGTCTGTCTGACCTAGCAATAATCAGTCTTCTCATTGCTGTCTGTCTGTAGCAATACTCAGTCTTCTCTTGTTCTGTCTGTCTGTAGCAATACTAACTCTTCTCTCATTCTGTCTGTCTGTAGCAATACTCAGTCTTCTCTCATTCTGTCTGTAGCAATACACTCAGTCTTACTAACTCATTCTGTCTGTAGCAATAATCATGTCTTCTCTCATTCTGTTAAACTTATAATAGCAATAATCAGTCTTCTCATTCTGTCTGTGCAATAATCAGTCTTCTCATTCTGTTTTCTGTAGAATACTGAGTCTTATCTCATTCTGTCTGTCCTGTAGCAATACTGAGTCTTATCTCATTCTGTCTGTCCATAGCAATACTCTGTCTTCTCTCATTCTGTCTGTCCATAGCAATACTGAGTCTTCTCTCATTCTCTTTTTTATATGAATGCGAGCAATAATCCAGTGGTGTCCATAGCAATACTGAGTCTTCTCTTCTGTCTATCTTCTAGCAATATTGTGTCTTTCTCCTACATTCTGTCTACATTTGTAGCAATACTTCAGTCTTTCTCATTCTGTCTACCTGTAAATAAGTAGTCTTCTCTCATTCTGTCTATCTGGAGCAATTTATTTTAGTCTTCCTCATTCTGTCAAGTCAGTTAGAACAATACTTAGTTTTCTCATTCTGTCTAACTCTGTAGCAATACTGAGTCTTTGTCTCATTCTGTCTGGGATCTGTAGAATTGCAGTCTTCTCTCATTCTGTCTAACACTCTGTAGCAATAGGCTAGTTAGTCTTCTCTCATTCTGTCTAAATCCAATAGCAATACTTTTAAGAGTCTTCCTCTGGCCATTCTGTCTAGAGTTCTGTAGAATAGTCAGAACAGTCTATTCTCCCTATTCTGGCTGTGTGTCTGGTTAGAAAATGTACTGTTCTTATGTTTTACTTACTAACCAGGTTCTATATATGTCAACATTATATATGTAAATACATGTTTGGAAAAACAACCTATTATTATTTTATAGAGGCAGATTATTCTGGGTTTATAAGGGCTTCAAGCTTGTAGTGATAACAGTCAAGACCCAAGCCCCTTACTTGACTACAGCACAGACATACAGACATTTCACCTGGTCATGTCTGGAATGGAGCTAGGTTGGGTCTTTTCCTGTTAATGTCACGGCGTGTCACTTCCTCTGACGTCACTTCTGTCCTTTGTCCAACAGGGTATCATGCTAGTGTATGACATCACTAACAGTCTTCCTTCTGAGAACATCAAGAACTGGATCAGGAACATTGAAGAGGTATGAAGCTACCGTCAGCAGGTAGCCTAAAACAAACTTCTGTCATTCTGTCTAGCTGGTAGCCTAGAAACAAAGAGGTCTGAAGCTACCGCATTCTGTCTAGGTAGCCTAGAAACAATCAGGTCTGTCTACCGCAGCAGGTAGCCTAGAAACAAAGAGGTCTGAAGCTACCGCAGCAGGTAGCCTAGAAACAATCAGGTGTGAAGCTACCGCAGCAGGTAGCCTAGAAACAATCAGGTATGATTCTGTCAGCAGGTAGCCAAGAAACAATCAGGTGTGAAGCTACCGCAGCAGGTCTAGAAACAATCAGGTGTGAAGCTACCGCATTCAGGTAGCCTAGAAACAAAGAGGTATGAAGCTACCGCAGCAGGTAGCCTAGAAACAATCAGGTGTGAAGCTATTCTGTCTGCAGGTAGCCTAGAAACAATCAGGTCTGAAGCTACCGCAGCAGGTAGCCTAGAAACAATCAGGTGTGAAGCTACCTGCAGCAGGTAGCCTAGAAACAATCAGTTGTGAAGCTACCGCAGCAGGTAGCCTAAAAACAATCAGGTGTGAAGCTACCGCATTCTGGTAGCCTAGAAACAATCAGTCTACCGCATTCAGGTAGCCTGAAACAATCAGGTGTGAAGCTACTCATTCAGGTAGCCTAGAAACAATCAGGTGTGAAGCTACCGCAGCAGGTAGCCTAGAAACAATCAGGTGTGAAGCTACCGCAGCAGGTAGCCTCAATCTGTCTGTGAAGCTACCGCAGTCTTAGCCTAAAAACAATCAGGTGTGAAGCTACCGCAGCTGGTAGCCTAGAAACAATCAGTCTTCTCCGCATTCTGGTCCTAGAAACAATCAGGTGTGAAGCTACTTCAGCAGGTAGCCTAGAAACAATCAGGTGTGAAGCTACCGTCTGGTAGCCTAGAAACAATCAGGTATTAAGCTACCGCAGCAGGTAGCCTAGAAACAATCAGGTATGAAGCTACCGCAGCAGGTAGCCTAGAAACAATCAGGTATGAAGCTACCGCAGCAGGTAGCCTAGAAACAATCCAAAACAATAATCAGTCTTCTCTCATTCTGTCTGTCTGTAGCAATAATCAGTCTTCTCATTCTGTCTGTAGCAATAATCAGTCTTCTCATTCTGTCTGTAGCAATAATCAGTCTTCTGTCATTCTGTCTGTCTGTAGCAATAATCAGTCTTCTCTCATTCTGTCTGTAGCAATAATCAGTCTTCTCATTCTGTCTATAGCAATAATCAGTCTTCTCTCATTCTGTCTGTAGCAATAATCAGTCTTCCCTCATTCTGTCTGTAGCAATAATCAGTCTTCTCTCATTCTGTCTGTCTGTAGCAATACTCAGTCTTCTCATTCTGTCTGTAGCAATAATCAGTCTTCTCTCATTCTGTCTGTCTGTAGCAATAATCAGTCTTCTCTAATTCTGTCTGTAGCAATAATCAGTCTTCTCTCATTCTGTCTGTAGCAATAATCAGTCTTCTCATTCTGTCTGTAGCAATAATCAGTCTTCTCTCATTCTGTCTGTCTGTAGCAATACTGAGTCTTCTCTCATTCTGTCTGTAGCAATACTCAGTCTTCTCTCATTCTGTCTGTAGCAATACTCAGTCTTCTCTCATTCTGTCCGTAGCAATAAGCAGTCTTCTCTCATTCTGTCTGTAGCAATAAGCAGTCTTCTCTCATTCTGTCTGTAGCAATAAGCAGTCTTCTCTCATTCTGTCCGTAGCAATAAGCAGTCTTCTCTCATTCTGTCTGTAGCAATAAGCAGTCTTCTCTCATTCTGTCTGTAGCAATAAGCAGTCTTCTCTCATTCTGTCTGTAGCAATAATCAGTCTTCTCATTCTGTCTGTAGCAATAATCAGTCTTCTCATTCTGTCTGTAGCAATAATCAGTCTTCTCTCATTCTGTCTGTCTGTAGCAATAATCAGTCTTCTCTCATTCTGTCTATCTGTAGCAATACTCAGTCTTCTCTCATTCTGTCTATCTGTAGCAATAATCAGTCTTCTCTCATTCTGTCTGTCTGTAGCAATAAGCAGTCTTCTCTCATTCTGTCTGTAGCAATACTGAGTCTTCTCTCATTCTGTCTATCTGTAGCAATAAGCAGTCTTCTCTCATTCTGTCCGTAGCAATAAGCAGTCTTCTCTCATTCTGTCTGTAGCAATACTCAGTCTTCTCTCATTCTGTCTGTAGCAATAAGCAGTCTTCTCTCATTCTGTCCGTAGCAATAAGCAGTCTTCTCTCATTCTGTCTGTAGCAATACTGAGTCTTCTCTCATTCTGTCTATCTGTAGCAATAAGCAGTCTTCTCTCATTCTGTCCGTAGCAATAAGCAGTCTTCTCTCATTCTATCTGTAGCAATAATCAGTCTTCTCTCATTCTGTCTGTAGCAATAAGCAGTCTTCTCTCATTCTGTCTGTCTGTAGCAATAATCAGTCTTCTCATTCTGTCTGTCTGTAGCAATACTGAGTCTTATCTCATTCTGTCTGTCCATAGCAATACTGAGTCTTCTCTCATTCTGTCTGTCTGTAGCAATAAGCAGTCTTCTCTCATTCTGTCTGTAGCAATACTCAGTCTTCTCTCATTCTGTCTGTAGCAATAATCAGTCTTCTCTCATTCTGTCTGTAGCAATAATCAGTCTTCTCATTCTGTCTGTCTGTAGCAATAATCAGTCTTCTCTCATTCTGTCTATCTGTAGCAATAATCAGTCTTCTCTCATTCTGTCTGTAGCAATACTCAGTCTTCTCTCATTCTGTCTGTAGCAATAAGCAGTCTTCTCTCATTCTGTCTATCTGTAGCAATAAGCAGTCTTCTCTCATTCTGTCTATCTGTAGCAATAAGCAGTCTTCTCTCATTCTGTCTGTAGCAATAAGCAGTCTTCTCTCATTCTGTCTATCTGTAGCAATAAGCAGTCTTCTCTCATTCTGTCTATCTGTAGCAATACTCAGTCTTCTCTCATTCTGTCTATCTGTAGCAATAATCAGTCTTCTCTCATTCTGTCTGTCTGTAGCAATAATCAGTCTTCTCTCATTCTGTCTATCTGTAGCAATAAGCAGTCTTCTCTCATTCTGTCTGTCTGTAGCAATACTCAGTCTTCTCTCATTCTGTCTATCTGTAGCAATACTCAGTCTTCTCTCATTCTGTCTATCTGTAGCAATAAGCAGTCTTCTCTCATTCTGTCTATCTGTAGCAATAAGCAGTCTTCTCTCATTCTGTCTATCTGTAGCAATAATCAGTCTTCTCTCATTCTGTCTATCTGTAGCAATAAGCAGTCTTCTCTCATTCTGTCTGTCTGTAGCAATACTCAGTCTTCTCTCATTCTGTCTATCTGTAGCAATACCGAGTCTTCTCTCATTCTGTCTGTAGCAATAAGCAGTCTTCTCTCATTCTGTCTGTAGCAATAAGCAGCAGTCTTCTCTCATTCTGTCTATCTGTAGCATGCCTCCTCTGACGTGGAGAGGATGATCCTAGGAAACAAGTGTGACATGAACGACAAAAGACAGGTGTCAAAAGAACGAGGAGAAAAGGTATGGAGGGTCTCCGAGTGTTTCAAATCAAATCAAATCAAATCTAATTTTATTTGTCACATACACATGGTTAGCAGATGTTAAATGCGAGTGTAGCGAAATGCTTGTGCTTCTAGTTCATAATGCAGTGAAACCCCCACAAGTAATCTAACTAACAATTCCAAAACTACTGTCTTATACACAGTGTAAGACAGTAGTTTTGGTGAAACCCCCACACTGCCCTTCATTAGTTACTCTTTGGTTAAACCCCACACTGCTCTTCAGGTCTCTGTGTGTTTCAAATAAGCACTGACGAGTCTGAGATGTCTTGTTGCAGGGTGCGTTAGATAAAAATTTGATAACGTTCCAGAGAAAAGAGAAACCCCCACATTGCTCTTCATAGTATCTTTGGAGAAACCCCCACATTGCTCTTCATAGTATCTTTGGTGAAACCCCCACATTGCTCTTCATAGTATCTTTGGTGAAACCCCCACATTGCTCTTCATAGTATCTTTGGAGAAACCCCCACATTGCTCTTCATAGTATCTTTGGTGAAACCCCCACATTGCTCTTCATAGTATCTTTGGTGAAACCCCCACACTGCTCTTCATAGTATCTTTGGTGAAACCCCCACACTGCTCTTCATAGTATCTTTGGAGAAACCCCCACACTGCTCTTCATAGTATCTTTGGAGAAACCCCCACACTGCTCTTCATAGTATCTTTGGAGAAACCCCACACTGCTCTTCATAGTATCTTTGGAGAAACCCCCCACACTGCCCTTCATAGTATCTTTGGAGAAACCCCCACACTGCCCTTCATAGTATCTTTGGAGAAACCCCCACACTGCTCTTCATAGTATCTTTGGAGAAACCCCACACTGCTCTTCATAGTATCTTTGGAGAAACCCCCACACTGCCCTTCATAGTCTCTTTGGAGAAACCCCCACACTGCTCTTCATAGTATCTTTGGAGAAACCCCCACACTGCTCTTCATAGTATCTTTGGAGAAACCCCCACACTGCTCTTCATAGTCTCTTTGGAGAAACCCGCCACACTGCTCTTCATAGTATCTTTGATGTAAATGTACTCCCAGTTGTATGTTTGACAATACCCATAATATACAGTATGATCTATGTCTGTCATAGCCAGCCCAGTTCTCCCTTCATGATGTAGTACAATTCCCTTTTGTAACAAAAAGGTACCATCACTTTTACGTTCTGTGCTATGCCTCTTGGAATGTGTTGCATGGGAGGGGGGGGGTGCTGCTGTTGATTCTTTTTAAAGGTACATCTGTTATTAACATGAATTGTTCTCATAATGTTTTATTTGTCACAGTTGGCGATTGATTACGGCATCAAGTTCTTAGAAACGAGCGCCAAATCCAGCCTGAACGTGGAAGAGGTCAGTTCTGTTCCATACTATTCATTTATACCTATTTATTCATTCTTCTCTCAGTCTTTTTCCATTGAAAACAGGACATTTTTTTTTCCCTCTAATCAACGTGTTCCTGAAGTATACATTTTGTTTTGTTTTGAAACACAGTCCTTTTTCACACTGGGAAGAGACATAATGACGAGACTCAACAGAAAAATAGTGAGTTTATGTCTGTTGTTTTGCAGATGATGATGCTCATATGATGTATTCTTATCCAGAACGTAGGTTCCAACTGTTGTTGACAGCAATGGGATCTTAAGAGTGGTAATTGACCTTTGACACAAACCCTTTCACCCCCCGCTTTAGAACGACAACAGTCCTCCAGGAGGAGGTGGGCCGGTCAAGATCACAGAGACCCGGTCAAAGAAGAGCAACTTCTTCAGATGTTCACTGTTCTAGTGGATCCGTCCTCTCCTTTCCATGGACTGATACAGGCTTTACCTGCCCTGCTGCTTCCCCCTGGAGCTGAGCAGAATACACCCCTAACCCCTCACCTGGAACCAGGCTACCTACCTAGCACTCCTCCAACCCCTCACCTGGAACCAGGCTACCTACCTAGCACTCCTCCAACCCCTCACCTGGAACCAGGCTACCTACCTAGCACTCCTCCAACCCCTCACCTGGAACCAGGCTACCTACCTAGCACTCCTCCAACCCCTCACCTGGAACCAGGCTACCTACCTAGCACTCCTCCAACCTCTCACCAGGCCTGGGTACCAGGCTACCTACCTAGCACTCCTCCAACCCCTCACCTGGAACCAGGCTACCTACCTAGCACTCCTCCAACCCCTCATCTGGAACCAGGCTACCTACCTAGCACTCCTCCAACCCCTCACCTGGAACCAGGCTACCTACCTAGCACTCCTCCAACCCCTCACCAGGCCTGGGTACCAGGCTACCTACCTAGCACTCCTCCAACCCCTCACCTGGAACCAGGCTACCTACCTAGCACTCCTCCAACCCCTCACCTGGAACCAGGCTACCTACCTAGCACTCCTCCAACCCCTCACCAGGTCTGGTACCAGGCTACCTACCTAGCACTCCTCCAACCCCTCACCAGGCCTGGTACCAGGCTACCTACCTAGCACACCCCCAACCCCTCACCAGGCCTGGTACCAGGCTACCTACCTAGCACTCCTCCAACCCCTCACCAGGCCTGGTACCAGGCTACCTACCTAGCACACCCCCAACCCCTCACCAGGCCTGGTACCAGGCTACCTACCTAGCACTCCTTCAACCCCTCACCAGGCCTGGTACCAGGCTACCTACCTAGCACTCCTCCAACCCCTCACCAGGCCTGGTACCAGGCTACCTACCTAGCACTCCTCCAACCCCTCACCAGGCTACCTACCTAGCTCTCCTCCAACCCCTCACCAGGCCTGAAACCAGGCTACCTACCTAGCACTCCTCCAACCCCTCACCAGGCCTGGTACCAGGCTACCTACAAAGCACTGGGTCTTGGCCAGGCTAGGCTACTTATTGCCGCTGAACTGCCTGGCTATTCTGTAGGCTACAGAGGAAAACGACTCGCCATCCCATTTGAAAAAATGACACGTTAGAGAACCCAAAACAATTCTGAAAAGAACAAGGAATGCCCCTCAACTGCACCCCTCTCTCTCCCTTCCCCAAAGGAGTTAGTCTAGGGTTGCCTCCCAAATGGAACCCTATTCACTATATAGTGCACTACTCTTCACCAGAGCCCTATTACGCAGGCCCTGGTCAAAAGTAGTGCACTACATAGGGAATAGGGTGGCATTCTGGATGCAGTACATTTCTCCCCTCTCCCCCAACAGCTCTGATTGACAGTTGAACCCTGTCTTCTGTGTTCTTTAACTCACCCCTGGAAACACTTTGTTGTTTGTTCAGCTTCCTGTTTAGCTGAAGCTGCCTTCCCCCTGGCTTCCTGTTTAGCTGAAGCTGCCTTTCACCCTGTATCCACTCGATGCACAGTTAACTTTTTATTTTGTTATCGCGTGTCTTGTCTTTCCTTACCTGCCTTTATCTTTCTAAGGGGGGAAAAAAAGATTGACACCTGAAGGATTGGAAGAGTTTGTTTGACGTGGATCTTTTTTTTGCTATTAGAGAAGAATATAGTCATTTTTTAGTGATGAATGAACATGACTGCAGGCAGAGATGAAAAGAGTATTGTACTGCATGTTCTGCCCACACTAGAAAGGAAAATGTAACTGTTGTTTAGTATTCTACCAAAGCTGATGACTTCATTGTGGTGGTTGTTTCACCAATGTCTTTATTTTTTATTTTTTTGTCTTTTAGTTTTATATAATCTTTATGATAATCGCACTGGAGATCGTTATGGATGTTTCAATGATTGTTAAAACACCGCCTCTGTCAAAAAGGACGCTGCATCCCTGGTCCAGAGCACTTAAAGGCTATAGATGCAGAACCGCTCATTGCTCGGCACTTCAACTGATGACGGTCTCAGAATTGGCTTCACTCAATCGGACGTAATGAATGACTAGTTTTTCTGTTGTCACTTAGTCATGCACTTACAGAAGGAGGTTTCTCAATTACTCCAATTACGCCTCTACTCAACTTAAAACCACTGAGCAGCCTCTACTCAACTTAAAACCACTGAGCAGCCTCTACTCAACTTAAAACCACTGAGCAGCCTCTACTCAACTTAAAACCACTGAGCAGCCTCTACTCAACTTAAAACCACTGAGCAGCCTCTACTCAACTTAAAACCACTGAGCAGCCTCTACTCAACTTAAAACCACTGAGCAGCCTCTACTCAACTTAAAACCACTGAGCAGCCTCTACTCAACTTAAAACCCCTGAGCAGCCTCTACTCAACTTAAAACCACTGAGCAGCCTCTACTCAACTTAAAACCACTGAGCAGCCTCTACTCAACTTAAAACCCTGAGCAGCCTCTAAAACCACTTAAAACCCCTGAGCAGCCTCTACTCAACTTAAAACCACTGAGCAGCCTCTACTCAACTTAAAACCACTGAGCAGCCTCTACTCAACTTAAAACCACTGAGCAGCCTCTACTCAACTTAAAACCACTGAGCAGCCTCTACTCAACTTAAAACCACTGAGCAGCCTCTACTCAACTTAAAACCCCTGAGCAGCCTCTACTCAACTTAAAACCACTGAGCAGCCTCTACTCAACTTAAAACCACTGAGCAGCCTCTACTCAACTTAAAACCACTGATTAGCCTCTACTAAACTTAAAACCACTGAGCAGCCTCTACTAAACTTAAAACCACTGAGCAGCCTCTACTCATCTTAAAACCACTGAGCAGCCTCTACTAAACTTAAAACCACTGAGCAGCCTCTACTAAACTTAAAACCACTGAGCAGCCTCTACTCATCTTAAAACCACTGAGCAGTCTCTACTAAACTTAAAACCACTGAGCAGCCTCTACTCAACTTAAAACCCCTGAGCAGCCTCTACTCAACTTAAAACCACTGATTAGCCTCTACTAAACTTAAAACCACTGAGCAGCCTCTACTAAACTTAAAACCACTGAGCAGCCTCTACTCAACTTAAAACCACTGAGCAGCCTCTACTCAACTTAAAACCACTGAGCAGCCTCTACTCAACTTAAAACCCCTGAGCAGCCTCTACTCAACTTAAAACCACTGAGCAGCCTCTACTCAACTTAAAACCACTGAGCAGCCTCTACTCAATTTAAAACCACTGAGCAGCCTCTACTCAACTTAAAACCCCTGAGCAGCCTCTACTCAACTTAAAACCACTGAGCAGCCTCTACTCAACTTAAAACCACTGAGCAGCCTCTACTCAACTTAAAACCACTGATTAGCCTCTACTAAACTTAAAACCACTGAGCAGCCTCTACTAAACTTAAAACCACTGAGCAGCCTCTACTCATCTTAAAACCACTGAGCAGCCTCTACTAAACTTAAAACCACTGAGCAGCTCTACTAAACTTAAAACCACTGAGCAGCCTCTACTCATCTTAAAACCACTGAGCAGCCTCTACTAAACTTAAAACCACTGAGCAGCCTCTACTCAACTTAAAACCCCTGAGCAGCCTCTACTCAACTTAAAACCACTGATTAGCCTCTACTAAACTTAAAACCACTGAGCAGCCTCTACTAAACTTAAAACCACTGAGCAGCCTCTACTCAACTTAAAACCACTGAGCAGCCTCTACTCAACTTAAAACCACTGAGCAGCCTCTACTCAACTTAAAACCACTGAGCAGCCTCTACTCAACTTAAAACCACTGAGCAGCCTCTACTCAACTTAAAACCACTGAGCAGCCTCTACTCAACTTAAAACCACTGAGCAGCCTCTACTCAACTTAAAACCCCTGAGCAGCCTCTACTCAACTTAAAACCACTGAGCAGCCTCTACTCAACTTAAAACCACTGAGCAGCCTCTACTCAACTTAAAACCACTGAGCAGCCTCTACTCAACTTAAAACCACTGAGCAGCCTCTACTAAACTTAAAACCACTGAGCAGCCTCTACTCATCTTAAAACCACTGAGCAGCCTCTACTAAACTTAAAACCACTGAGCAGCCTCTACTAAACTTAAAACCACTGAGCAGCCTCTACTCAACTTAAAACCACTGAGCAGCCTCTACTCATCTTAAAACCACTGAGCAGCCTCTACTAAACTTAAAACCACTGAGCAGCCTCTACTCAACTTAAAACCCCTGAGAAGCCTCTACTCAACTTAAAACCACTGATTAGCCTCTACTAAACTTAAAACCACTGAGCAGCCTCTACTAAACTTAAAACCACTGAGCAGCCTCTACTCAACTTAAAACCACTGAGCAGCCTCTACTCAACTTAAAACCACTGAGCAGCCTCTACTCAACTTAAAACCCCTGAGCAGCCTCTACTCAACTTAAAACCACTGAGCAGCCTCTACTCAACTTAAAACCACTGAGTAGCCTCTACTCAATTTAAAACCACTGAGCAGCCTCTACTCAACTTAAAACCCCTGTGCAGCCTCTACTCAACTTAAAACCACTGAGCAGCCTCTACTCAACTTAAAACCACTGAGCAGCCTCTACTCAACTTAAAACCACTGAGCAGCCTCTACTCAACTTAAAACCCCTGAGCAGCCTCTACTCAACTTAAAACCACTGAGCAGCCTCTACTCAACTTAAAACCACTGAGCAGCCTCTACTCAATTTAAAACCACTGAGCAGCCTCTACTAAACTTAAAACCCCTGTGCAGCCTCTACTCAACTTAAAACCACTGAGCAGCCTCTACTCAACTTAAAACCACTGAGCAGCCTCTACTAAACTTAAAACCACTGATTAGCCTCTACTCAACTTAAAACCACTGAGCAGCCTCTACTCAACTTAAAACCACTGAGCAGCCTCTACTCATCTTAAAACCACTGAGCAGCCTCTACTCAACTTAAAACCACTGAGCAGCCTCTACTCAACTTAAAACCACTGAGCAGCCTCTACTCAACTTAAAACCACTGAGCAGCCTCTACTCAACTTAAAACCACTGAGCAGCCTCTACTCAACTTAAAACCCCTGAGCAGCCTCTACTCAACTTAAAACCACTGAGCAGCCTCTACTCAACTTAAAACCACTGAGCAGCCTCTACTCAACTTAAAACCACTGATTAGCCTCTACTCAACTTAAAACCCCTGATTAGCCTCTACTCAACTTAAAACCACTGAGCAGCCTCTACTCAACTTAAAACCCCTGAGCAGCCTCTACTCAACTTAAAACCACTGAGCAGCCTCTACTCAACTTAAAACCCCTGAGCAGCCTCTACTCAACTTAAAACCACTGAGCAGCCTCTACTCAACTTAAAACCACTGATTAGCCTCTACTAAACTTAAAACCACTGAGCAGCCTCTACTCAACTTAAAACCACTGATTAGCCTCTACTAAACTTAAAACCACTGAGCAGCCTCTACTCAACTTAAAACCCCTGAGCAGCCTCTACTCAACTTAAAACCACTGAGCAGCCTCTACTCAACTTAAAACCACTGAGCAGCCTCTACTAAACTTAAAACCACTGAGCAGCCTCTACTCAACTTAAAACCACTGATTAGCCTCTACTCAACTTAAAACCACTGAGCAGCCTCTACTAAACTTAAAACCACTGAGCAGCCTCTACTCAACTTAAAACCCCTGATTAGCCTCTACTCAACTTAAAACCACTGAGCAGCCTCTACTCAACTTAAAACCCTGAGCAGCCTCTACTCAACTTAAAACCACTGAGCAGCCTCTACTCAACTTAAAACCACTGAGCAGCCTCTACTCAACTTAAAACCCCTGAGCAGCCTCTACTCAACTTAAAACCACTGAGCAGCCTCTACTCAACTTAAAACCACTGAGCAGCCTCTACTAAACTTAAAACCACTGAGCAGCCTCTACTCAACTTAAAACCACTGAGCAGTCTGTGCTTTGTCTTTTTAAAGCCTTGAATGTTGTTGTTGTTGTGTGTTTTGAAGTTCAGACTTTCTTTCTTTCTATTCACTGAAAACGGGCCTCAGTTTGCAGCACTGATTTGAGTTGACAGACCTTTCTGAAGAAACGACCACAACCCCCACGGTAGCAGATACCGACTCATACAACGACCACAACCCCCACGGTAGCAGATACGGACTCATACAACGACCACAACCCCCACGGTAGCAGATACCGACTCATACAACGACCACAACCCCCACGGTAGCAGATACCGACTCATACAACGACCACAACCCCCACGGTAGCAGATACCGACTCATACAACGACCACAACCCCCACGGTAGCAGATACTGACTCATACAACGACCACAACCCCCACGGTAGCAGATACCGACTCATACAACGACCACAACCACCACGGTAGCAGATACTGACTCATACAACGACCACAACCCCCACGGTAGAAGATACTGACTCATACAACGACCACAACCCCCACGGTAGCAGATACCGACTCATACAACGACCACAACCCCCACAGTAGCAGATACCGACTCATACATCCACCACGGTAGCAGATACCGACTCATACAACGATCACAACCACCACGGTAGCAGATACTGACTCATACAACAACCACGGTAGCAGATACCGACTCATACAACGACCACAACCACCACGGTAGCAGATACCGACTCATACAACGACCACAACCCCCACGGTAGCAGATACCGACTCATACAACGACCACAACCACCACGGTAGCAGATACTGACTCATACAACGACCACAACCCCCACGGTAGCAGATACCGACTCATACAACGACCACAACCCCCACGGTAGCAGATACCGACTCATACAACGACCACAACCCCCACGGTAGCAGATACCGACTCATACAACGACCACAACCCCCACGGTAGCAGATACCGACTCATACAACGACCACAACCCCCACGGTAGAAGATACTGACTCATACAACGACCACAACCCCCACGGTAGCAGATACCGACTCATACAACGACCACAACCCCCACGGTAGCAGATACTGACTCATACAACGACCACAACCCCCACAGTAGCAGATACCGACTCATACAACGACCACAACCCCCACGGTAGCAGATACCGACTCATACAACGACCACAACCCCCACGGTAGCAGATACCGACTCATACAACGACCACAACCCCCACGGTAGCAGATACTGACTCATACAACGACCACAACCCCCACGGTAGCAGATACCGACTCATACAACGACCACAACCCCCACGGTAGCAGATACCGACTCATACAACGACCACAACCCCCACGGTAGAAGATACTGACTCATACAACGACCACAACCACCACGGTAGCAGATACCGACTCATACAACGACCACAACCACCACGGTAGCAGATACTGACTCATACAACGACCACAACCACCAGGGTAGCAGATACTGACTCATACAACCACCATGGTAGCAGATACTGACTCATACAACCACCACGGTAGCAGATACTGACTCATACAACGACCACAACCCCCACGGTAGCAGATACCGACTCATACAACGACCACAACCCCCACGGTAGCAGATACCGACTCATACAACGACCACAACCCCCACGGTAGCAGATACTGACTCATACAATGACCACAACCACCATGGTAGCAGATACTGACTCATACAACCACCACGGTAGCAGATACTGACTCATACAACGACCACAACCCCCACGGTAGCAGATACCGACTCATACAACGACCACAACCCCCACGGTAGCAGATACTGACTCATACAACCACCACGGTAGCAGATACTGACTCATACAACGACCACAACCCCCACGGTAGCAGATACCGACTCATACAACGACCACAACCACCACGGTAGCAGATACTGACTCATACAACCACCACAGTAGCAGATACTGACTCATACAACCACCACGGTAGCAGATACTGACTCATACAACGACCACAACCCCCACAGTAGCAGATACCGACTCATACAACGACCACAACCCCCACAGTAGCAGATACCGACTCATACAACCACCACAGTAGCAGATACCGACTCATACAACGACCACAACCCCCACAGTAGCAGATACCGACTCATACAACGACCACAACCCCCACGGTAGGAGATACCGACTCATACAACGACCACAACCCCCACGGTAGGAGATACCGACTCATACAACGACCATGGTAGCAGATACCGACTCATACAACGACCACAACCCCCACAGTAGCAGATACCGACTCATACAACGACCACAACCACCACGGTAGCAGATACCGACTCATACAACGACCACAACCCCCACGGTAGCAGATACTGACTCATACAACGACCACAACCACCACGGTAGAAGATACTGACTCATACATCCAACAGGGTAGCAGATACCGACTCATACAACGACCACAACCACCACAGTAGCAGATACCGACTCATACAACCACCACAGTAGCAGATACCGACTCATACAACCACCACAGTAGCAGATACTGACTCATACATCCAACAGGGTAGCAGATACCGACTCATACAACGACCACAACCACCACAGTAGCAGATACCGACTCATACAACCACCACAGTAGCAGATACCGACTCATACAACCACCACAGTAGCAGATACTGACTCATACATCCAACAGGGTAGCAGATACCGACTCATACAACGACCACAACCACCACAGTAGCAGATACCGACTCATACAACCACCACAGTAGCAGATACCGACTCATACAACCACCACAGTAGCAGATACTGACTCATACATCCAACAGGGTAGCAGATACCGACTCATACAACGACCACAACCACCACCGACTCATACAACGACCACAACCCCACGGTAGCAGATACCGACTCATACAACCACCACGGTACCACAACCCCCACGGTAGCAGATACACTCATACATCCACAGATAGCAGATACCGACTCATACAACCACCACCACAACCCACCACAGTAGCAGATACTGACTCATACATCCAACGGGTACCACAACCACCACGGTAGCAGATACCGACTCATACAACCACCACAGTACCAGATACTGACTCATACAACGACCACAACCCCCACGGTAGCAGATACCGACTCATACAACGACCACAACCCCCACGGTAGCAGATACCGACTCATACAACGACCACAACCCCCACGGTAGCAGATACCGACTCATACAACGACCACAACCCCCACGGTAGCAGATACTGACTCATACAACGACCACAACCACCACGGTAGCAGATACCGACTCATACATCCAACAGGGTAGCAGATACTGACTCATACAACGACCACAACCACCACGGTAGCAGATACTGACTCATACAACGACCACAACCCCCACGGTAGCAGATACTGACTCATACAACGACCACAACCACCACGGTAGCAGATACCGACTCATACATCCAACAGGGTAGCAGATACCGACTCATACAACGACCACAACCACCACGGTAGAAGATACTGACTCATACATCCAACAGGGTAGCAGATACCGACTCATACACCACAACCACCACGGTACAGATACACAACCACCACGGTAGAAGATACTGACTCATACATCCAACAGGGTAGCAGATACCGACTCATACAACGACCACAACCACCACGGTAGAAGATACTGACTCATACATCCAACAGGGTAGCAGATACCGACTCATACAACGACCACAACCACCACGGTAGAAGATACTGACTCATACATCCAACAGGGTAGCAGATACCGACTCATACAACGACCACAACCACCACGGTAGCAGATACTGACTCATACATCCAACAGGGTAGCAGATACCGACTCATACAAGTGCTTTTGAAAAGTAGCAACAAGCAAAAAACCTCTTGTGTTCTATCGTTGGTGCGTTCACGCAAATGTTGTTTATGGTATTATATTTTTGTACGGTATCCTATAAGACATTGGACATTGGCGTTTACTCCCAGCATGCTTTGTGAAACCACAAGGTAAACCACTTTCTACATGTTTCATTTTATTAGCTCTTTATTATCGCCAAACAAAAACATGTTGATTAGGACACTTTTTCCAGTTCATATTAATATCCTTATATCTGCTCTCTGCTGTTACATTCTGCTCTTTCTGGTTTATAAAACCACTGTTGTATTATTCTGATCTGCTGCATTTTATCTTCTGTGTGTGTGTGTGTGTGTGTGTGTGTGTGTGTGTGGGTGCGTGTGCGTGTGTGTGTGTGTGCGTGTGTGTGTGTTCAGATTGAAGGTGCTTCTAACACATCTATATTTCATGTGAAGGGTCAGTAGTTTGATGATGATTGTGTGTATTGAAGGTAAATTGATGTCTGTACCCCTCCATGTCACGACAAAAGACACACCAGATAGGATTTAATTTATTTTTTATTTTAATTTACGGTTAGTCTATCTGTCAAACCTAACTTTCTTTTTTTCTGAAAATACGTTTTTTGTGATGGAAAGAATTTGAAGGCGATCATACTCGGCACTGTAAAGTAAGCCGGGATGTTTATTTCGAGGTTGATTGTTAAAGATTGTAAAAGACAGTAGAGCCTTCTGTGGTCCTTCTGTAGCTCAGTTGGTAGAGCATGGCGCTTGTAACGCCAGGGTAGTGGGTTCGATTCCCGGGACCACCCATACGTAGAATGTATGCACACATGACTGTAAGTCGCTTTGGATAAAAGCGTCTGCTAAATGGCATATATTATTATTATTATTATTATATTATTATATTATTATTATTAACTCCAATCCATTTTCAACATATAACTGTGTGATGGTCATGGTTGATTGGTCAAAACCATTCTTATTTAAAGTAACTGTCCAGTTCTGTGGTTGGGGATACCGCCACACCGTTCTGTTGTTGGGGTTACCTCCACACCGTTCTGTTGTTGGGGTTACCTCCACACCGTTCTGTTGTTGGGGTTACCTCCACACCGTTCTGTTGTTGGGGTTACCTCCACACCGTTCTGTTGTTGGGGTTACCTCCACACCGTTCTGTTGTTGGGGTTACCTCCACACCGTTCTGTTGTTAGGGTTACCTCCACACCGTTCTGTTGTTGGGGTTACCTCCACACCGTTCTGTTGTTGGGGATACCTCCACACCGTTCTGTTGTTGGGGTTACCTCCACACCGTTCTGTTGTTGGGGTTACCTCCACACCGTTCTGTTGTTGGGGTTACCTCCACACCGTTCTGTTGTTGGGGTTACCTCCACACCGTTCTGTTGTTGGGGATACCTCCACACCGTTCTGTTGTTGGGGTTACCTCCACACCGTTCTGTTGTTGGGGTTACCTCCACACCGTTCTGTTGTTGGGGTTACCTCCACACCGTTCTGTTGTTGGGGTTACCTCCACACCGTTCTGTTGTTGGGGTTACCTCCACACCGTTCTGTTGTTGGGGTTACCTCCACACCGTTCTGTTGTTGGGGTTACCTCCACACCGTTCTGTTGTTGGGGTTACCTCCACACCGTTCTGTTGTTGGGGTTACCTCCACACCGTTCTGTTGTTGGGGTTACCTCCACACCGTTCTGTTGTTGGGGTTACCTCCACACCGTTCTGTTGTTGGGGTTACCTCCACACCGTTCTGTTGGGGGTTACCTCCACACCGGGATACCGCCACACCGTTCTGTTGTTGGGGTTACCTCCACACCGTTCTGTTGTTGGGGTTACCTCCACACCGTTCTGTTGTTGGGGTTACCTCCACACCGTTCTGTTGTTGGGGTTACCTCCACACCGTTCTGTTGTTGGGGTTACCTCCACACCGTTCTGTTGTTGGGGTTACCTCCACACCGTTCTGTTGTTGGGGTTACCTCCACACCGTTCTGTTGTTGGGGTTACCTCCACACCGTTCTGTTAACTCACCGTTCTGTTGTTGGGGTTACCTCCACACCGTTCTGTTGTTGGGGATACCTCACCGTTCTGTTGTTGGGGTTACCTCCACACTGTTCTGTTAACACACCGTTCTGTTGTTAGGGTTACCTCCACACCGTTCTGTTGTTGGGGTTACCTCCACACTGTTCTGTTAACACACCGTTCTGTTGTTAGGGTTACCTCCACACCGTTCTGTTGTTGGGGTTACCTCCACACCGTTCTGTTGTTGGGGTTACCTCCACACCGTTCTGTTGTTGGGGTTACCTCCACACCGTTCTGTTGTTGGGGTTACCTCCACACCGTTCTGTTGTTGGGGATACCTCCACACCGTTCTGTTGTTGGGGTTACCTCCACACCGTTCTGTTGTTGGGGTTACCTCCACACCGTTCTGTTGTTGGGGTTACCTCCACACCGTTCTGTTGTTGGGGTTACCTCCACACCGTTCTGTTGTTGGGGTTACCTCCACACCGTTCTGTTGTTGGGGTTACCTCCACACCGTTCTGTTGTTGGGGTTACCTCCACACCGTTCTGTTGTTGGGGTTACCTCCACACCGTTCTGTTGTTGGGGTTACCTCCACACCGTTCTGTTGTTGGGGTTACCTCCACACCGTTCTGTTGTTGGGGTTACCTCCACACCGTTCTGTTGTTGGGGATACCTCCACACCGTTCTGTTGTTGGGGTTACCTCCACACCGCTCTGTTGTTACCTCCACACCGTTCTGTTGTTGGGGTTACCTCCACACCGTTCTGTTGTTGGGGTTACCTCCACACCGTTCTGTTGTTGGGGTACCTCCACACCGTTCTGTTGTTGGGGTTACCTCCACACCGTTCTGTTGTTGGGGTTACCTCCACACCGTTCTGTTGTTGGGGTTACCTCCACACCGTTCTGTTGTTGGGGTTACCTCCACACCATTCTGTTGTTGGGGTTACCTCCACACCGTTCTGTTGTTGGGGTTACCTCCACACCATTCTGTTGTTGGGGTTACCTCCACACCGTTCTGTTGTTGGGGTTACCTCCACACCGTTCTGTTGTTGGGGTTACCTCCACACCGTTCTGTTGTTGGGGTTACCTCCACACCATTCTGTTGTTGGGGTTACCTCCACACCGTTCTGTTGTTGGGGTTACCTCCACACCGTTCTGTTGTTGGGGTTACCTCCACACCATTCTGTTGTTGGGGTTACCTCCACACCGTTCTGTTGTTGGGGTTACAGTGTTGTACTGCACGGGGGGGGGATAGAAACTGACGGGGGGACTGATCATGGGGGAAATGGCAGAGACTGTTGGTATAATAATCACTTGTTTTTTGTGGAACGGTGCGTGAAGGCTTGAGTTACTACATGTAGTAGATATGTCTGATAGAGAGCTGCTGTTGTTGTAATGCAGTGATGGCGAGGGATATGAATTCTCATGGGAACGTCATGTAGCATCATGTCTGGAAATACACATGTATGCAGACATTCTAGAATACTTTCTATCACGTTGGTGTAACAATGAAAGCATTCCTCCCATTTGTTTTCTATCACGTTGGTGTAACAATGAAAGCATTCCTCCCATTTGTTTTCTATCACGTTGGTGTAACAATGAAAGCATTCCTCCCATTTGTTTTCTATCACGTTGGTGTAACAATGAAAGCATTCCTCCCATTTGTTTTCTATCACGTTGGTGTAACAATGAAATCATTCCTCCCATTTGTTTTCTATCACGTTGGTGTAACAATGAAAGCATTCCTCCCATTTGTTTTGGCGTTCTTTCTCTTCAGATCCGAAAGACATGTTTAAATGTGGTCTTTTCTCCTTGTCAACGTACTTTGTACAAGCAGCTTGTTAACTAACTTGTCTTCCGGCTCCTTTTTTGTCAACTCTGTAACATATCGATCTGATCAGTGTGAACTGATATTGTATAAAAATTAAATAACTTGAGTCTTTTTTTATTAAATCCAGTGTGGGTGTTGTTTGTTTGTTTGTTTACTTCCTTATTATTTGTTCTCTTCCTTATCGGAAGTTTACAAACACTTAGGTTGGAGTCATTAAAACCTGTTTTTTTAACCACTTCACAAATTTCTTGTTAACAAACTATAGTTTTGGCAAGTCGGTGAGGACATCTACTTTGTACATGACACAAGTACATTTTTCCAACAATTGTTTCACTTATAATTCACTGTATCACATTAACAGTGGGTCAGAAGTTTACATACACTAAGTTGACTGTGCCTTTAAACAGCTTGGAAAATTCCAGAAAATGATGTAATGGCTTTAGAAGCTTCTGATAGGCTAATTGACATCATTTGAGTCAATTGGAGGTGTACTTGTGGATGTATTTCTAGATCTACCTTCAAACTCAGTGCCTCTTTGCTTGACATCATGGAAAAAAATCAAAAGAATTCAGCCAAGACCTCAGAAAAAAATTGTAGACCTCCACTAGTCTGGTTCCACATCAGTCACTGGCTTTATCAATAAGTACATAGAGGATGTTGTCCCCATGGTGACGGTACGTACATAACCCAACCAGAAGCTAAATAACTTCTAGGATCGCTTCGAGGCAAATAACATTGAAACATGCATGAGAGCATCAGCTGTTCCGGATGACTGTGTGATCACACTCTCTGCAGCCGCTTTGAGTTTCAGTCGGATTACCAGGACGTGCTGACCAACTGGCAAGTATCTTCACTGACATGTTCAACCTCTCCCTGTCTGAGTCTGGAATACCAACATGTTTCAAGCAGACCACCATAGTCCCTGTGCCCAAGAAATCAAATTGTATTTGTCACATACACATGGTTAGCAGATGTTAATGCGAGTGTAGCGAAATGCTTGTGCTTCTAGTTTCGACCATGCAGTAATATCTCACAAGTAATCTAACCTAACAATTCCACAACAGCTACCTCATACACACAAGTGTAAAGGAATGAATAAGAATATGTACATAAAGATATATGAATGAGTGACGGCCGAACGGCAAAGGCAAGATACAGTAGATGGTATAGAGTACAGTATATACATATGAGATGAGTAATGTAGGGTATGTAAACAAGATGCAGTAGATGGTATAGAGTACAGTATATACATATGAGATGAGTAATGTAGGGTATGTAAACAAGATGCAGTAGATGGTATAGAGTACAGTATATACATATGAGATGAGTAATGTAGGGTATGTAAACAAGATGCAGTAGATGGTATAGAGTACAGTATATACATATGAGATGAGTAATGTAGGGTATATAAACAAGATGCAGTAGATGGTATAGAGTACAGTATATACATATGAGATGAGTAATGTAGGGTATGTAAACAAGATGCAGTAGATGATATAGAGTACAGTATATACATATGAGATGAGTAATGTAGGGTATGTAAACAAGATGCAGTAGATGGTACAGAGTACACTATATACATATGAGATGAGTAATGTAGGGTATGTAAACAAGATGCAGTAGATGGTATAGAGTACAGTAGATGGTATAGAGTACAGTACTACAGAGGGTAGTCTCAGCCTCCAGTATTTATGCTGCAGTAGTTTATGTGTCGGGGGGCAAGGGTCAGTTATATATCTGGAGTACTTCTCCTGTCCTATTCGGTGTCCTGTGTGAATTTAAGTGTGCTCTCTCTAATTCTCTCTTTCTCTCTTTCTTTCTCTCTCTCGGAGGACCTGAGCCCTAGGACCATGCTTCAGGACTACCTGACATGATGACTCCTTGCTGTCCCCAGTCCACCTCCAGTTTCAACTGTTCTGCCTGTGATTATTATCTGACCCTGCTGGTAATTTATGAACATTTGAACATCTTGGCCATGTTCTGTTATAATCTCCACCCGGCACAGCCAGAAGAGGACTGGCCACCCCACATAGCCTGGTTCCTCTCTAGGTTTCTTCCTAGGTTTTGGCCTTTCTAGGGAGTTTTTCCTAGCCACCGTGCTTCTACACCTGCATTGATTGCTGTTTGGGGTTTTAGGCTGGGTTTCTGTACAGCACTTTGAGATATCAGCTGATGTACGAAGGGCTATATAAATACATTTGATTTTGATTTGATTTAGTGCTTAAGGCCCAGTACATCACCAGGGGCTTCCTGCCATACAGGACCTCTATACCAGGCGGTGTCAGAGGAAGGCCCTAAAAACTGTCAGACTCCAGCCACCCTAGTCATAGACTCTCTACTACCCCACGGCAAGCGGCACTGGAGCGCCAAGTCTAGATCCAAGCGGCTTCTAAACAGCATTTACCCCTATGCCAGAAGACTTCTGAACGTCCAATCAAATGGCTACCCATTATTACATCATTACTATTTGCATATTAACCATCCCTGAACAGGAAGTTAACCCACTGTTCCTAGGCCAGTTAACCCACTGTTCCTAGACCAGTTAACCCACTGTTCCTAGACCAGTTAACCCACTGTTCCTAGACCAGTTAACCCACTGTTCCTAGACCAGTTAACCCACTGTTCCTAGGCCAGTTAACCCACTGTTCCTAGACCGTCATTGAAAATAAGAAGTTGTTCTTAACTGACTTGCCTGGTTAAATAAAGGTAAAATAAAAAATAAAAATTAACTGACCCTGTATATAGTATGGTATTAACTGACCCTGTATATAGTATGGTATTAACTGACCCTGTATATAGTATGGTATTAACTGACCCTGTATATAGTATGGTATTAACTGACCCTGTATATAGTATGGTATTAACTGACCCTGTATATAGTATGGTATTAACTGACCCTGTATATAGTATGGTACTAACTGACCCTGTATATAGTATGGTATTAACTGACCCTGTATATAGTATGGTATTAACTGACCCTGTATATAGTATGGTATTAACTGACCCTGTATATAGTATGGTATTAACTGACCCTGTATATAGTATGGTATTAACTGACCCTGTATATAGTATGGTATTAACTGACCCTGTATATAGTATGGTATTAACTGACCCTGTATATAGTATGGTATTAACTGACCCTGTATATAGTATGGTATTAACTGACCCTGTATATAGTATGGTATTAACTGACCCTGTATATAGTATGGTATTAACTGACCCTGTATATAGTATGGTATTAACTGACCTGTATATAGTATGGTATTAACTGACCCTGTATATAGTATGGTACTAACTGACCCTGTATATAGTATGGTATTAACTGACCCTGTATATAGTATGGTATTAACTGACCCTGTATATAGTATGGTATTAACTGACTCTGTATATAGTATGGTACTAACTGACCCTGTATATAGTATGGTATTAACTGACTCTGTATATAGTATGGTATTAACTGACCCTGTATATAGTATGGTATTAACTGACCCTGTATATAGTATGGTATTAACTGACCCTGTATATAGTATGGTACTAACTGACCCTGTATATAGTATGGTATTAACTGACCCTGTATATAGTATGGTATTAACTGACCCTGTATATAGTATGGTATTAACTGACCCTGTATATAGTATGGTATTAACTGACCCTGTATATAGTATGGTATTAACTGACCCTGTATATAGTATTAACTGACCCTGTATATAGTATGGTATTAACTGACCCTGTATATAGTATGGTATTAACTGACCCTGTATATAGTATGGTACTAACTGACCCTGTATATAGTATGGTACTAACTGACCCTGTATATAGTATGGTATTAACTGACCCTGTATATAGTATGGTATTAACTGACCCTGTATATAGTATGGTACTAACTGACCCTGTATATAGTATGGTACTAACTGACCCTGTATATAGTATGGTATTAACTGACCCTGTATATAGTATGGTACTAACTGACCCTGTATATAGTATGGTACTAACTGACCCTGTATATAGTATGGTATTAACTGACCCTGTATATAGTATGGTATTAACTGACCCTGTATATAGTATGGTATTAACTGACCCTGTATATAGTATGGTACTAACTGACCCTGTATATGGTATGGTACTAACTGACCCTGTATATAGTATGGTACTAACTGACCCTGTATATAGTATGGTACTAACTGACCCTGTATATAGTATGGTATTAACTGACCCTGTATATAGTATGGTATTAACTGACCCTGTATATAGTATGGTATTAACTGACCCTGTATATAGTATGGTATTAACTGACCCTGTATATAGTATGGTACTAACTGACCCTGTATATAGTATGGTATTAACTGACCCTGTATATAGTATGGTACTAACTGACCCTGTATATAGTATGGTATTAACTGACCCTGTATATAGTATGGTACTAACTGACCCTGTATATAGTATGGTATTAACTGACCCTGTATATAGTATGGTATTAACTGACCCTGTATATAGTATGGTACTAACTGACCCTGTATATAGTATGGTACTAACTGACCCTGTATATAGTATGGTATTAACTGACCCTGTATATAGTATGGTACTAACTGACCCTGTATATAGTATGGTACTAACTGACCCTGTATATAGTATGGTATTAACTGACCCTGTATATAGTATGGTATTAACTGACCCTGTATATAGTATGGTATTAACTGACCCTGTATATAGTATGGTACTAACTGACCCTGTATATGGTATGGTACTAACTGACCCTGTATATAGTATGGTACTAACTGACCCTGTATATAGTATAGTACTAACTGACCCTGTATATAGTATGGTATTAACTGACCCTGTATATAGTATGGTATTAACTGACCCTGTATATAGTATGGTATTAACTGACCCTGTATATAGTATGGTATTAACTGACCCTGTATATAGTATAGTACTAACTGACCCTGTATATAGTATGGTATTAACTGACCCTGTATATAGTATGGTATTAACTGACCCTGTATATAGTATGGTATTAACTGACCCTGTATATAGTATGGTATTAACTGACCCTGTATATAGTATAGTACTAACTGACCCTGTATATAGTATGGTATTAACTGACCCTGTATATAGTATGGTACTAACTGACCCTGTATATAGTCTGGTATTAACTGACACTGTATATACTATGGTACTAACTGACCCTGTATATAGTATGGTATTAACTGACCCTTTATATAGTATGGTATTAACTGACCCTGTATATAGTATGGTATTAACTGACCCTGTATATAGTATGGTATTAACTGACCCTGTATATAGTATTAACTGACCCTGTATATAGCATGGTACTAACTGACCCTTTATATAGTATGGTACTAACTGACCCTGTATATAGTGTGGTACTAACTGACCCTGTATATAGTATGGTACTAACTGACCCTGTATATAGTATGGTATTAACTGACCCTGTATATAGTATGGTATTAACTGACCCTGTATATAGTATGGTACTAACTGACCCTGTATATAGTATGGTACTAACTGACCCTGTATATAGTATGGTATTAACTGACCCTGTATATAGTATGGTACTAACTGACCCTGTATATAGTATGGTACTAACTGACCCTGTATATAGTATGGTATTAACTGACCCTGTATATAGTATGGTATTAACTGACCCTGTATATAGTATGGTATTAACTGACCCTGTATATAGTATGGTACTAACTGACCCTGTATATGGTATGGTACTAACTGACCCTGTATATAGTATGGTACTAACTGACCCTGTATATAGTATGGTATTAACTGACCCTGTATATAGTATGGTATTAACTGACCCTGTATATAGTATGGTATTAACTGACCCTGTATATAGTATGGTATTAACTGACCCTGTATATAGTATGGTATTAACTGACCCTGTATATAGTATGGTATTAACTGACCCTGTATATAGTATTAACTGACCCTGTATATAGTATGGTATTAACTGACCCTGTATATAGTATGGTATTAACTGACCCTGTATATAGTATGGTATTAACTGACCCTGTATATAGTATGGTATTAACTGACCCTGTATATAGTATGGTATTAACTGACCCTGTATATAGTATGGTATTAACTGACCCTGTATATAGTATGGTATTAACTGACCCTGTATATAGTATGGTATTAACTGACCCTGTATATAGTATGGTATTAACTGACCCTGTATATAGTATAGTACTAACTGACCCTGTATATAGTATGGTATTAACTGACCCTGTATATAGTATGGTACTAACTGACCCTGTATATAGTATGGTATTAACTGACCCTGTATATAGTATGGTATTAACTGACCCTGTATATAGTATGGTATTAACTGACCCTGTATATAGTATGGTATTAACTGACCCTGTATATAGTATGGTATTAACTGACCCTGTATATAGTATGGTATTAACTGACCCTGTATATAGTATAGTACTAACTGACCCTGTATATAGTATGGTATTAACTGACCCTGTATATAGTATGGTACTAACTGACCCTGTATATAGTATGGTATTAACTGACCCTGTATATAGTATGGTACTAACTGACCCTGTATATAGTATGGTATTAACTGACCCTGTATATAGTATGGTATTAACTGACCCTGTATATAGTATGGTATTAACTGACCCTGTATATAGTATAGTACTAACTGACCCTGTATATAGTATGGTATTAACTGACCCTGTATATAGTATGGTATTAACTGACCCTGTATATAGTATGGTATTAACTGACCCTGTATATAGTATGGTATTAACTGACCCTGTATATAGTATGGTATTAACTGACCCTGTATATAGTATAGTACTAACTGACCCTGTATATAGTATGGTATTAACTGACCCTGTATATAGTATGGTACTAACTGACCCTGTATATAGTATGGTATTAACTGACCCTGTATATAGTATGGTACTAACTGACCCTGTATATAGTATGTAACTGACCCTGTATATAGTATGGTATTAACTGACCCTGTATATAGTATGGTATTAACTGACCCTGTATATAGTATAGTACTAACTGACCCTGTATATAGTATGGTATTAACTGACCCTGTATATAGTATGGTACTAACTGACCCTGTATATAGTATGGTATTAACTGACCCTGTATATAGTATGGTATTAACTGACCCTGTATATAGTATGGTATTAACTGACCCTGTATATAGTATAGTACTAACTGACCCTGTATATAGTATGGTATTAACTGACCCTGTATATAGTATGGTACTAACTGACCCTGTATATAGTATGGTATTAACTGACCCTGTATATAGTATGGTATTAACTGACCCTGTATATAGTATGGTATTAACTGACCCTGTATATAGTATGGTATTAACTGACCCTGTATATAGTATGGTACTAACTGACCCTGTATATAGTATGGTATTAACTGACCCTGTATATAGTATGGTATTAACTGACCCTGTATATAGTATGGTATTAACTGACCCTGTATATAGTATGGTATTAACTGACCCTGTATATAGTATGGTATTAACTGACCCTGTATATAGTATGGTATTAACTGACCCTGTATATAGTATGGTATTAACTGACCCTGTATATAGTATGGTATTAACTGACCCTGTATATGGTATGGTATTAACTGACCCTGTATATAGTATGGTATTAACTGACCCTGTATATAGTATGGTATTAACTGACCCTGTATATAGTATGGTATTAACTGACCCTGTATATAGTATGGTATTAACTGACCCTGTATATAGTATGGTATTAACTGACCCTGTATATAGTATGGTATTAACTGACCCTGTATATAGTATGGTATTAACTGACCCTGTATATAGTATGGTATTAACTGACCCTGTATATAGTCTGGTATTAACTGACCCTGTATATAGTATGGTATTAACTGACCCTGTATATAGTATGGTATTAACTGACCCTGTATATAGTATGGTATTAACTGACCCTGTATATAGTATGGTATTAACTGACCCTGTATATAGTATGGTATTAACTGACCCTGTATATAGTATGGTATTAACTGACCCTGTATATAGTATGGTATTAACTGACCCTGTATATAGTATGGTATTAACTGACCCTGTATATAGTATGGTATTAACTGACCCTGTATATAGTATGGTATTAACTGACCCTGTATATAGTATGGTATTAACTGACCCTGTATATAGTATGGTATTAACTGACCCTGTATATAGTATGGTACTAACTGACCCTGTATATAGTATGGTACTAACTGACCCTGTATATAGTATGGTATTAACTGACCCTGTATATAGTATGGTATTAACTGACCCTGTATATAGTATGGTATTAACTGACCCTGTATATAGTATGGTATTAACTGACCCTGTATATAGTATGGTATTAACTGACCCTGTATATAGTATGGTACTAACTGACCCTGTATATAGTATGGTATTAACTGACCCTGTATATAGTATGGTATTAACTGACCCTGTATATAGTATGGTATTAACTGACCCTGTATATAGTATGGTATTAACTGACCCTGTATATAGTATGGTATTAACTGACCCTGTATATAGTATGGTACTAACTGACCCTGTATATAGTATGGTACTAACTGACCCTGTATATAGTATGGTATTAACTGACCCTGTATATAGTATGGTATTAACTGACCCTGTATATAGTATGGTATTAACTGACCCTGTATATAGTATGGTACTAACTGACCCTGTATATAGTATGGTATTAACTGACCCTGTATATAGTATGGTATTAACTGACCCTGTATATAGTATGGTATTAACTGACCCTGTATATAGTATGGTATTAACTGACCCTGTATATAGTATGGTATTAACTGACCCTGTATATAGTATGGTACTAACTGACCCTGTATATAGTATGGTACTAACTGACCCTGTATATAGTATGGTATTAACTGACCCTGTATATAGTATGGTATTAACTGACCCTGTATATAGTATGGTATTAACTGACCCTGTATATAGTATGGTACTAACTGACCCTGTATATAGTATGGTATTAACTGACCCTGTATATAGTATGGTACTAACTGACCCTGTATATAGTATGGTATTAACTGACCCTGTATATAGTATGGTATTAACTGACCCTGTATATAGTATGGTATTAACTGACCCTGTATATAGTATGGTACTAACTGACCCTGTATATAGTATGGTATTAACTGACCCTGTATATAGTATGGTATTAACTGACCCTGTATATAGTATGGTATTAACTGACCCTGTATATAGTATGGTATTAACTGACCCTGTATATAGTATGGTACTAACTGACCCTGTATATAGTATGGTATTAACTGACCCTGTATATAGTATGGTATTAACTGACCCTGTATATAGTATGGTACTAACTGACCCTGTATATAGTATGGTACTAACTGACCCTGTATATAGTATGGTATTAACTGACCCTGTATATAGTATGGTATTAACTGACCCTGTATATAGTATGGTATTAACTGACCTGTATATAGTATGGTATTAACTGACCCTGTATATAGTATGGTATTAACTGACCCTGTATATAGTATGGTATTAACTGACCCTGTATATAGTATGGTATTAACTGACCCTGTATATAGTATGGTATTAACAGAAAGCTGCTGACACATAGTAGATATTACAACACCTAGATAGGGAAAGCGACCCGTGATTAGTTGATTCTTAGAGTCAGGTTTACCAGCTTGGACTGGGCCAACAGTGTGTTATAAATCAGGGCCCCGAGGACCGGAGCTGCCCATCCCTGCTCTATGTTCTTCCCATGTGGATTTTTGATGTAATGAAGGTCCTTTGTTTTCCTCAGCTGAGCTCTAGAGGGCGCTGTTACAACATTTTAACTCACAGATAGACCGACATGCTGATACTCAACACAACTCTAATTCAAATAATTACAATATTTTTTTATTTCAGAATTCAACGTTATTCAATGTGTTACACAGAGGTCGTTATAATTGTGCCTTTTTTTTTTTTTTACCCATTTTTAAGGATCAAACAAATGTTTGGAAAAACTATGCCTTGTCTCTTACCTTAATATAATAATAATAATAATAATAATATATGCCATTTAGCAGACGCTTTTATCCAAAGCGACTTACAGTCATGTGTGCATACATTCTACGTATGGGTGGTCCCGGGGATCGAACCCACTACCCTGGCGTTACAAGCACCATGCTCTACCAACTGAGCTACAGAAGGACCACAGCATACATTCTACGTATGGGTGGTCCCGGGGATCGAACCCACTACCCTGGCGTTACAAGCGCCATGCTCTACCAACTGAGCTACAGAAGGACCACCTTGTTTGTGTCATGATTTCCATTTGGAGATTAATACAAATATTCCTTCTCTTTATTCTGTCTGTATCTGCAATGTTATTTACCTGATTAATCAACATGAAATACATTTAATACAATAAACATTTAAAAAACAAATTAACATTTAACAACAACTCAATTATCACCGCACTTTCGCCATTCGCTCGCTCAAAGCTGTCCCCATCGACTGGTATGATGTGGAAAAACCAAGATATGCGACGTTCCTGGGTTCTCAGACAGTAGTTCAGCGCTGCTCAGCTCCACCGCACACCATTGGCTAGTTTAGTCATGCCAGTCAGACATCATCAGAAGTCATTCACAGGTGTTCTGTCTTTGAGGCTTTTTGTCTTTCTGTCAGTCTCTACCTCTGTCTCCCCAGTCCCTCCTAACATAGCTGTTAGGTCTTTAATACTGTCTGTCAGTCTCTACCTCTGTCTCTGTCTCCCCAGTCCCTCCTAACATAGCTGTTAGGTCTTTAATACTGTCTGTCAGTCTCTACCTCTGTCTCTGTCTCCCCAGTCCCTCCTAACATAGCTGTTAGGTCTTTAATACTGTCTGTCAGTCTCTACCTCTGTCTCTGTGTCCCCAGTCCCTCCTAACATAGCTGTTAGGTCTTTAATACTGTCTGTCAGTCTCTACCTCTGTCTCTGTGTCCCCAGTCCCTCCTAACATAGCTGTTAGGTCTTTAATACTGTCTGTCAGTCTCTACCTCTGTCTCTGTCTCCCCAGTCCCTCCTAACATAGCTGTTAGGTCTTTAATACTGTCTGTCAGTCTCTACCTCTGTCTCTGTGTCCCCAGTCCCTCCTAACATAGCTGTTAGGTCTTTAATACTGTCTGCCAGTCTCTACCTCTGTCTCTGTGTCCCCAGTCCCTCCTAACATAGCTGTTAGGTCTTTAATACTGTCTGCCAGTCTCTACCTCTGTCTCTGTCTCCCCAGTCCCTCCTAACATAGCTGTTAGGTCTTTAATACTGTCTGTCAGTCTCTGTCTCTGTCTCCCCAGTCCCTCCTAACATAGCTGTTAGGTTTTTAATACTGTCTGTCAGTCTCTACCTCTGTCTCTGTGTCCCCAGTCCCTCCTAACATAGCTGTTAGGTCTTTAATACTGTCTGTCAGTCTCTACCTCTGTCTCTGTCTCCCCAGTCCCTTCTAACATAGCTGTTAGGTCTTTAATACTGTCTGTCAGTCTCTGTCTCTGTCTCTGTCTCCCCAGTCCCTTCTAACATAGCTGTTAGGTCATTAATACTGTCTGTCAGTCTCTACCTCTGTCTCTGTCTCCCCAGTCCCTACTAACATAGCTGTTAGGTCTTTAACACTACTGTCTATCAGTCTCTATCTCTGTCTCTACCTCTGTCTCCCCAGTCCCTCCTAACATAGCTGTTAGGTCTTTAATACTGTCTGTCAGTCTCTGTCTCTGTCTCCCCAGTCCCTCCTAACATAGCTGTTAGGTCTTTTACACTACTGTCTGTCAGTCTCTACCTCTGTCTCTGTCTCCCCAGTCCCTCCTAACATAGCTGTTAGGTCTTTAACACTACTGTCTATCAGTCTCTACCTCTGTCTCAGTCTCTACCTCTGTCTCTGTCTCCCCAGTCCCTTCTAACATAGCTGTTAGGTCTTTAATACTGTCTGTCAGTCTCTACCTCTGTCTCTGTCTCCCCAGTCCCTCCTAACATAGCTGTTAGGTCTTTAATACTGTCTGTCAGTCTCTACCTCTGTCTCTGTCTCCCCAGTCCCTACTAACATAGCTGTTAGGTCTTTTCCACTACTGTCTGTCAGTCTCTACCTCTGTCTCTGTCTCCCCAGTCCCTCCTAACATAGCTGTTAGGTCTTTAACACTACTGTCTATCAGTCTCTACCTCTGTCTCTGTCTCCCCAGTCCCTCCTAACATAGCTGTTAGGTCTTTAACACTACTGTCTATCAGTCTCTACCTCTGTCTCTGTCTCCCCAGTCCCTCCTAACATAGCTGTTAGGTCTTTAATACTGTCTGTCAGTCTCTACCTCTGTCTCTGTCTCCCCAGTCCCTACTAACATAGCTGTTAGGTCTTTTCCACTACTGTCTGTCAGTCTCTACCTCTGTCTCTGTCTCCCCAGTCCCTCCTAACATAGCTGTTAGGTCTTTTACACTACTGTCTGTCAGTCTCTACCTCTGTCTCTGTCTCCCCAGTCCCTCCTAACATAGCTGTTAGGTCTTTAACACTACTGTCTATCAGTCTCTACCTCTGTCTCAGTCTCTACCTCTGTCTCTGTCTCCCCAGTCCCTTCTAACATAGCTGTTAGGTCTTTAATACTGTCTGTCAGTCTCTACCTCTGTCTCTGTCTCCCCAGTCCCTCCTAACATAGCTGTTAGGTCTTTAATACTGTCTGTCAGTCTCTACCTCTGTCTCTGTCTCCCCAGTCCCTACTAACATAGCTGTTAGGTCTTTTCCACTACTGTCTGACTTGGTTCTCTGTGCCCAGTCCCCTCTATCATAGCTGTTAGGTCTTTAATACTGTCTGTCAGTCTCTACCTCTGTCTCTGTCTCCCCAGTCCCTACTAACATAGCTGTTAGGTCTTTTCCACTACTGTCTGACTTGGTTCTCTGTGCCCAGTCCCCTCTGACCTTCACTTTTCTGGGGTTGGTGTTCAGGCTCTTTGACCTCAGTGATGGATACATCCTGTCCTCTGCCACAAGCAGAAGGCCTCCACCAGTATCTTTAGCCTCCGCTTCCTGCTTCTCCTCACCTCCATCTTGGTTGCTCTCTGACTTGCTCTTCCCTGGTTCCTGTGGTTCACTGTCTGTCGTTGTCTCTTTGGCCTCTGCCTCGTCCTTTGTATCTGTGGTGGTGGGGACTAGCTTCTCCATGGAGACTTTGGGCATGTGGCCGAACGGGCAGGGGTGGACTTTGTACTCGAAGCACGTTGCCCAGTGACCCATGGTCGGAGATCTGGAGGTAACCGTTTCCTGATGCCCTGTGAGGGGGTTGTTGACGTCTGTGGCCCAAGTAGCCCCCTCATCTCCCCCATCGGCTGGGTTGTACACCGTGGTGCTCCTGGATCTGGGCCTGGAGGTGAGACAGTCACTGTGGGTCTCGGGTGACTGGTACTGCAGGGACCTGACCCTCTCCAGAGGGTATGAGATGGCTGCTTCTAGCTTGATCTTCTCCGTGGTCACGCCTGCCTTCTCCAGGGCCGCGTCCATCGAGGCTGCAGGGCTGCAGGGCTGTGGAGAAGGCTCTGTAGGAACCTCAGGCCTCTGGGTTGGGGTTTCCTTCGCTCCTTCGCAGACAGAGACACTGGAGCTGGAATGATTCCTCTCTCTGGGGCCCACCACGTCTAACGTGGCTCCGTACTCCTTCACAGAGGCCGTGATGCTGGTCGTGGTTTCTCTCATACTCCGTTTCCTCTCAACCACCTTCCTCTGGCTCCCCTTCCTCTCAGGGCTCCTGGTGTCCCCAGCCTCAGAGCGGGTGTCATCTCCCATCTCCAGGTGGTACCGGTACAGACTGTAGCCGTCAGAGCTGATGGACAGACAGACACACAGACAGATATATAATCAGTAAATACCATCCTCACATCGTCCATAAACACTAGACTACTGTACTGATCATCAGTAAACATCATCCTCTCATCATCCTTATTAAACACTAGACTACTGTACTGATCATCAGTAAACATCATCCTCTCATCATCCTTATTAAACACTAGACTACTGTACTGATCATCAGTAAACATCATCCTTATTAGACACTAGACTACTGTACTGATCATCAGTAAACATCATCCTTATTAGACACTAGACTACTGTACTGATCATCAGTAAACATCATCTTATTAAACACTAGACTACTGTACTGATCATCAGTAAACATCATCCTTATTAAACACTAGACTACTGTACTGATCATCAGTAAACATCATCCTTATTAAACACTAGACTACTGTACTGATCATCAGTAAACATCATCCTCTCATCATCCTTATTAAACACTAGACTACTGTACTGATCATCAGTAAACATCATCCTCTCATCATCCTTATTAAACACTAGACTACTGTACTGATCATCAGTAAACATCATCCTCTCATCATCCTTATTAAACACTAGACTACTGTACTGATCATCAGTAAACATCATCCTCTCATCATCCTTATTAAACACTAGACTACTGTACTGATCATCAGTAAACATCATCCTCTCATCATCCTTATTAAACACTAGACTACTGTACTGATCATCAGTAAACATCATCCTTATTAAACACTAGACTACTGTACTGATCATCAGTAAACATCATCCTCTCATCATCCTTATTAAACACTAGACTACTGTACTGATCATCAACGCCATTTCCTGCTGTTTGTTGTGCCTGATTAGCCTGTAAACATCATCCTTAATAAACACTAGACTACTGTACTGATCATCAGTAAACATCATCCTTATTAAACACTAGACTACTGTACTGATCATCAGTAAACATCATCCTCTCATCATCCTTATTAAACACTAGACTACTGTACTGATAATCAGTAAACATCATCCTCTCATCATCCTTATTAAACACTAGACTACTGTACTGATCATCAGTAAACATCATCCTTAATAAACACTAGACTACTGTACTGATCATCAGTAAACATCATCCTTATTAAACACTAGACTACTGTACTGATAATCAGTAAACATCATCCTTATTCAAACACTAGACTACTGTACTGATCATCAGTAAACATCATCCTTATTAAACACTAGACTACTGTACTGATAATCATCCTTATTAAACACTAGACTACTGTACTGATAATCAGTAAACATCATCCTTATTAAACACTAGACTACTGTACTGATCATCAGTAAACATCATCCTTATTAAACACTAGACTACTGTACTGATCATCAGTAAACATCATCCTTATTAAACACTAGACTACTGTACTGATAATCAGTAAACATCATCCTCTCATCATCCTTAATAAACACTAGACTACTGTACTGATCATCAGTAAACATCATCCTTATTCAAACACTAGACTACTGTACTGATCATCAGTAAACATCATCCTTAATAAACACTAGACTACTGTACTGATAATCAGTAAACATCATCCTTATTAAACACTAGACTACTGTACTGATCATCAGTAAACATCATCCTTATTAGACACTAGACTACTGTACTGATCATCAGTAAACATCATCCTTATTAAACACTAGACTACTGTACTGATCATCAGTAAACATCATCCTTATTAGACACTAGACTACTGTACTGATCATCAGTAAACATCATCCTTATTAGACACTAGACTACTGTACTGATCATCAGTAAACATCATCCTTATTAAACACTAGACTACTGTACTGATCATCAGTAAACATCATCCTTATTAAACACTAGACTACTGTACTGATCATCAGTAAACATCATCCTTATTAGACACTAGACTACTGTACTGATAATCATCCTTATTCAAACACTAGACTACTGTACTGATCATCAGTAAACATCATCCTCTCATCATCCTTAATAAACACTAGACTACTGTACTGATCATCAATAAACATCATCCTTATTAAACACTAGACTACTGTACTGATCATCAGTAAACATCATCCTCTCATCATCCTTATTAAACACTAGACTACTGTACTGATCATCAGTAAACATCATCCTTATTAAACACTAGACTACTGTACTGATCATCAGTAAACATCATCCTTATTAAACACTAGACTACTGTACTGATCATCAGTAAACATCATCCTTAATAAACACTAGACTACTGTACTGATCATCAGTAAACATCATCCTTAATAAATACTAGACTACTGTGCTGATCATCAGTAAACATCATCTTTATTAAACACTAGACTACTGTACTGATCATCAGTAAACATTGTCCTTATTAAACACTAGACTACTGTACTGATCATCAGTAAACATCATCCTTATTAAACACTAGACTACTGTACTGATCATCAGTAAACATTGTCCTTATTAAACACTAGACTACTGTACTGATCATCAGTAAACATCATCCTTATTAAACACTAGACTACTGTACTGATCATCAGTAAACATCATCCTTATTAAACACTAGACTACTGTACTGATAATCAGTAAACATCATCCTTATTAAACACTAGACTACTGTACTGATCATCAGTAAACATCATCCTTATTAAACACTAGACTACTGTACTGATCATCAGTAAACATCATCCTTATTAAACACTAGACTACTGTACTGATCATCAGTAAACATCATCCTTATTAAACACTAGACTACTGTACTGATAATCAGTAAACATCATCCTTATTAAACACTAGACTACTGTACTGATCATCAGTAAACATCATCCTTATTAAACACTAGACTACTGTACTGATAATCAGTAAACATCATCCTTATTAAACACTAGACTACTGTACTGATCATCAGTAAACATCATCCTTATTAAACACTAGACTACTGTACTGATCATCAGTAAACATCATCCTCTCATCATCCTTATTAAACACTAGACTACTGTACTGATCATCAGTAAACATCATCCTTATTAAACACTAGACTACTGTACTGATAATCAGTAAACATCATCCTTATTAAACACTAGACTACTGTACTGATCATCAGTAAACATCATCCTTATTAAACACTAGACTACTGTACTGATCATCAGTACACATCATCCTCTCATCATCCTTATTAAACACTAGACTACTGTACTGATCATCAGTAAACATCATCCTCTCGTCATCCTTATTAAACACTAGACTACTGTACTGATAATCAGTAAACATCATCCTCTCATCATCCTTATTAAACACTAGACTACTGTACTGATAATCAGTAAACATCATCCTTATTAAACACTAGACTACTGTACTGATAATCAGTAAACATCATCCTTATTAAACACTAGACTACTGTACTGATAATCAGTAAACATCATCCTTATTAAACACTAGACTACTGTACTGATCATCAGTAAACATCATCCTTATTAAACACTAGACTACTGTACTGATCATCAGTAAACATCATCCTTATTCAAACACTAGACTACTGTACTGATAATCAGTAAACATCATCCTTAATAAACACTAGACTACTGTACTGATCATCAGTAAACATCATCCTTAATAAACACTAGACTACTGTACTGATAATCAGTAAACATCATCCTTATTAAACACTAG
The DNA here is from genome assembly GCF_023373465.1 of Oncorhynchus keta. NCBI lineage: Eukaryota > Metazoa > Chordata > Actinopteri > Salmoniformes > Salmonidae > Oncorhynchus > Oncorhynchus keta. Next base: position 223,104 of record NW_026290955.1, on the reverse strand, counting down.
ACTACTGTCCTGATAATCAGTAAACATCATCCTCTCATCATCCTTAATAAACACTAGACTACTGTACTGATCATCAGTAAACATCATCCTTATTCAAACACTAGACTACTGTACTGATCATCAGTAAACATCATCCTTAATAAACACTAGACTACTGTACTGATAATCAGTAAACATCATCCTTATTAAACACTAGACTACTGTACTGATCATCAGTAAACATCATCCTTATTAGAACACTAGACTACTGTACTGATCATCAGTAAACATCATCCTTATTAAACACTAGACTACTGTACTGATCATCAGTAAACATCATCCTTATTAAACACTAGACTACTGTACTGATCATCAGTAAACATCATCCTTATTAAACACTAGACTACTGTACTGATCATCAGTAAACATCATCCTTATTAAACACTAGACTACTGTACTGATCATCAGTAAACATCATCCTTAATAAACACTAGACTACTGTACTGATAATCAGTAAACATCATCCTCTCATCATCCTTATTAAACACTAGACTACTGTACTGATAATCATCCTTATTAAACACTAGACTACTGTACTGATCATCAGTAAACATCATCCTCTCATCATCCTTATTAAACACTAGACTACTGTACTGATCATCAGTAAACATCATCCTTATTAAACACTAGACTACTGTACTGATCATCAGTAAACATCATCCTCTCATCATCCTTATTAAACACTAGACTACTGTACTGATCATCAGTAAACATCATCCTTATTAAACACTAGACTACTGTACTGATCATCAGTAAACATCATCCTTATTAAACACTAGACTACTGTACTGATAATCATCCTTATTAAACACTAGACTACTGTACTGATCATCATCCTTATTAAACACTAGACTACTGTACTGATCATCAGTAAACATCATCCTTAATAAACACTAGACTACTGTACTGATAATCAGTAAACATCATCCTTATTAAACACTAGACTACTGTACTGATCATCAGTAAACATCATCCTTATTAAACACTAGACTACTGTACTGATCATCAGTAAACATCATCCTTATTAAACACTAGACTACTGTACTGATCATCAGTAAACATCATCCTTATTAAACACTAGACTACTGTACTGATCATCAGTAAACATCATCCTTATTAAACACTAGACTACTGTACTGATCATCAGTAAACATCATCCTTATTAAACACTAGACTACTGTACTGATCATCAGTAAACATCATCCTTATTAAACACTAGACTACTGTACTGATCATCAGTAAACATCATCCTTATTAAACACTAGACTACTGTACTGATAATCAGTAAACATCATCCTTATTAAACACTAGACAACTGTACTGATAATCATCCTTATTAAACACTAGACTACTGTACTGATCATCAGTAAACATCATCCTTAATAAACACTAGACTACTGTACTGATAATCAGTAAACATCATCCTTATTAAACACTAGACTACTGTACTGATCATCAGTAAACATCATCCTTATTAAACACTAGACTACTGTACTGATAATCAGTAAACATCATCCTCTCATCATCCTTATTAAACACTAGACTACTGTACTGATCATCAGTAAACATCATCCTTATTAAACACTAGACTACTGTACTGATAATCAGTAAACATCATCCTTATTAAACACTAGACTACTGTACTGATCATCAGTAAACATCATCCTTATTAAACACTAGACTACTGTACTGATCATCAGTAAACATCATCCTCTCATCATCCTTATTAAACACTAGACTACTGTACTGATCATCAGTAAACATCATCCTCTCATCATCCTTATTAAACACTAGACTACTGTACTGATCATCAGTAAACATCATCCTTATTAAACACTAGACTACTGTACTGATCATCAGTAAACATCATCCTCTCATCATCCTTATTAAACACTAGACTACTGTACTGATCATCAGTAAACATCATCCTTATTAAACACTAGACTACTGTACTGATAATCAGTAAACATCATCCTTATTAAACACTAGACTACTGTACTGATCATCAGTAAACATCATCCTTATTAAACACTAGACTACTGTACTGATCATCAGTAAACATCATCCTCTCATCATCCTTATTAAACACTAGACTACTGTTCTGATCATCAGTAAACATCATCCTTATTAAACACTAGACTACTGTACTGATCATCAGTAAACATCATCCTTAATAAACACTAGACTACTGTACATGACAGACCATTCCGTCTTTCTCATCTGGAGTCATTAAAGTTGTTAATGAACCTGTTGATGGAGCTGTGACGGAGCAGAGAGGACGTGTCGCAGACCGAGGAGACCCCCGACTGGGTTCTGACCAGGTCGTTGTGGTCCACCCCGGCCAGCTTCTCCAGGGCGTTCATCATACGTCCAGAGAACTCCTCCAGCTGACCCAGTCGCAGGTCCACAGTCTGCAGGGAAGCCTTCATGGAGTGCTCCCTCTCGTTCACCTCCTCCAGACGCATCGACATGTTCTCTACCCTGAGAGGAGGGAGAGTCAACGGTACCACAACTCTTTACTCACCCTGCCGATTACACCAGATGTATTGTGATTACACCAAATGTATTGTGATTACACCAAATGTATTGTGATTACACCAAATGTATTGTGATTACACCAAATGTGTTGTGATTACACCAAATGTATTGTGATTACACCAAATGTATTGTGATTACACCAAATGTATTGTGATTACACCAAATGTATTGTGATTACACCAAATGTATTGTGATTACACCAAATGTATTGTGATTACACCAAATGTATTGTGATTACACCAAATGTATTGGGATTACACCAAATGTATTGTGATTACACCAAATGTATTGTGACTACACCAAATGTATTGTGATTACACCAAATGTGTTGGGATTACACCAAATGTATTACTAATAAATATGAATAACCGTAGCGAATACTGAGACAGTTCTACAAGGCTAATTTAAATGTAAGTAGTTCCCCCAAAGAGGAAAGACCATAGCTGTCCGGTCTCCGACCTCTCCGATGTGACCCGGATGCGTTCGTTGCTAGACGACTGCTCCTCGTCCTCCTTCTCTCTGAAATACTCCTCCACACACTGCTCCTCGAAGTCATACAGAGCCTTCAGCTCCTCAGCGTTCAGCAGCAGCTCTGTCAGAGAGAGAAACACACGTCACACGCTGGGAGCCGGGGTTGGTGGAGTTCAACTGCTTCTGAAACCTGGTAGAACGCACTGACATCGGTCTCGGAAGGACCAATCAGTCAGCCAATCAATCAGTCATCCAATCAATCAGTCATCCAATCAGAGTCAACCAATCAACCAACCAGACAACCAACCAGTCATCCAATCAGAGTCAACCAATCAAACAGTCATCCAATCAATCAGTCATCCAATCAGAGTCAACCAATCAACCAGTCATCCAATCAGAGTCAACCAATCAAACAGTCATCCAATCAACCAGTCATCCAATCAAAGTCATCCAATCAATCAGTCATCCAATCAGAGTCAACCAATCAATCAGTCATCCAATCAGAGTCAACCAATCAATCAGTCATCCAATCAGAGTCAACCAATCAATCAGTCATCCAATCAGAGTCAACCAATCAGAGTCAACCAATCAACCAACCAGACAACCAACCAGTCATCCAATCAGAGTCAACCAATCAAACAGTCATCCAATCAATCAGTCATCCAATCAGAGTCAACCAATCAATCAGTCATCCAATCAGTCAACCAATATCCCCGAAAACCACTGACGTAGTCCTTTGTTGTCCCTGTCGTCCTGCTCTCCCTCTGTTCTCCTCTTGCAGCGACGACAGACGTATTTCAGAACGATGTAGATGTGGCTGAAGATGATGAGGGGCGGAGGGAGGAGGGGCCGGTCGTGGAACTTCATGATCAGCTGGTAACGCTGGAACTTCCAGATCTGGTTGGAGACGGACTTGACCTCTAAGAAGGTGTTGCTGTTGGTCAGAGGTCAGGACGGAAAAAGCGGATCAATCAGGGAGCTATTTTTTTTTTACCAACAAGGTTAAATCTTCACAACACCACAACACAGTCAACTACATAAATGAACCAGGTTAAATCCCCAGGTCTCATACACAACACCACAACACAGTCAACTACATAAATGAACCAGGTTAAATCCCCAGGTCTCCTACACAACACCACAACACAGTCAACTACATGAATGAACCAGGTTAAATCCCCAGGTCTCCTACACAACACCACAACACAGTCAACTACATGAATGCATAATGCATGGTGTAATGACTGTACAACACAGCTACTACATGAATGACTGGCTAAATCCCCAATGTCTCATAATGTCTGTAATGACTGTCAGCTGTCATAAATGTCTGGTAAACTGTAGCTGTCCATAATGTCTGTAATGACTGTCTGTCTGTAATGTCTGTAATGACTGTAGCTGTCCGTAATGTCTGTAATGACTGTAGCTGTCTGTAATGTCTGTAATGACTGTAGCTGTCCGTAATGTCTGTAATGACTGTAGCTGTCTGTAATTTCTGTAATGACTGTAGCTGTCCACAAATGTCTGTAATGACTGTAGCTGTCTGTAATGTCTGTAATGACTGTAGCTGTCCGTTAAATCCCCAGGTCTGTAATGACTGTAGCTGTCCATAATGTCTGTAATGACTGTAGCTGTCTGTAATGTCTGTAATGACTGAAGCTGAACCAGTAATGTCTGTAATGACTGTAGCTGTCTGTAATGTCTGTAATGTCTGTAATGACTGTAGCTGTCCAGGTTAAATGTCTGTAATGACTGTAGCTGTCTGTAATGTCTGTAATGACTGTAGCTGTCCGTAATGTCTGTAATGACTGTAGCTGTCTGTAATGTCTGTAATGTCTGTAATGACTGTAATGTCTGTAATGACTGTAGCTGTCTGTAATGTCTGTAATGACTGTAGCTGTCCGTAATGTCTGTAATGACTGTAGCTGTCTGTAATGTCTGTAATGTCTGTAATGACTGTAGCTGTCCGTAATGTCTGTAATGACTGTAGCTGTCTGTAATGTCTGTAATGACTGTAGCTGTCCGTAATGTCTGTAATGACTGTAGCTGTCTGTAATGTCTGTAATGACTGTAGCTGTCCGTAATGTCTGTAATGACTGTAGCTGTCTGTAATGTCTGTAATGACTGTAGCTGTCCGTAATGTCTGTAATGACTGTAGCTGTCCGTAATGTCTGTAATGTCTGTAATGACTGTAGCTGTCCGTAATGTCTGTAATGACTGTAGCTGTCCGTAATGTCTGTAATGTCTGTAATGACTGTAGCTGTCTGTAATGTCTGTAATGACTGTAGCTGTCCGTAATGTCTGTAATGACTGTAGCTGTCCGTAATGTCTGTAATGTCTGTAATGACTGTAGCTGTCCGTAATGTCTGTAATGTCTGTAATGACTGTAGCTGTCCGTAATGTCTGTAATGACTGTAGCTGTCCGTAATGTCTGTAATGACTGTAGCTGTCCGTAATGTCTGTAATGACTGTAGCTGTCCGTAATGTCTGTAATGACTGTAGCTGTCCGTAATGTCTGTAATGTCTGTAGCTGTCCGTAATGTCTGTAATGACTGT
>NW_026290955.1:180000-210000 GCF_023373465.1 Oncorhynchus keta | reverse complement strand
CCAACACACTGTCACCAACACACTGTCACCAACACACTGTCACCAACACACTGTCACCTGTCTCCAACACACTGTCACCTGTCTCCAACACACTGTCACCTGTCTCCAACACACTGTCACCTGTCTCCAACACACTGTTACCTGTCACCAACACACTGTCACCAACACACTGTTACCTGTCTCCAACACACTGTTACCTGTCACCAACACACTGTCACCAACACACTGTCACCAACACACTGTCACCTGTCACCAACACACTGTCACCTGTCTCCAACACACTGTCACCAACACACTGTCTCCAACACACTGTCACCTGTCTCCAACACACTGTCACCAACACACTGTCACCAACACACTGTCACCAACACACTGTCACCTGTCTCCAACACACTGTCACCAACACACTGTCACCAACACACTGTCACCAACACACTGTCACCAACACACTGTCACCAACACACTGTCACCAACACACTGTCACCAACACACTGTCACCAACACACTGTCTCCAACACACTGTCACCAACACACTGTCACCTGTCTCCAACACACTGTCACCTGTCACCAACACACTGTCACCTGTCTCCAACACACTGTCACCAACACACTGTCTCCAACACACTGTCACCAACACACTGTCTCCAACACACTGTCACCTGTCTCCAACACACTGTCACCTGTCACCAACACACTGTCACCAACACACTGTCACCTGTCTCCAACACACTGTCACCAACACACTGTCACCTGTCTCCAACACACTGTCACCTGTCTCCAACACACTGTCACCTGTCTCCAACACACTGTCTCCAACACACTGTCTCCAACACACTGTCACCAACACACTGTCACCTGTCTCCAACACACTGTCACCAACACACTGTCACCAACACACTGTCTCCAACACACTATCACCTGTCACCAACACACTGTCACCAACACACTGTCTCCAACACACTGTCACCAACACACTGGAGTCTGTGTTATTAAACCAATACGTGACTGTATGTTGATGGTGGATATTATTACACAGGTTATATTATATTATTATATTATTACACAGGTTATATTATATTATTATATTATTACACAGGTTATATTATATTATTATATTATTACACAGGTTATATTATATTATTATATTATTACACAGGTTATATTATATTATTATATTATTACACAGGTTATATTATTATTACACAGGTTATATTATTATTACACAGGTTATATTATATTATTATACAGGTTATATTATTATTACACAGGTTATATTATTATATTATTATTACACAGGTTATATTATATTATTATATTATTACACAGGTTATATTATATTATTATATTATTACACAGGTTATATTATATTATTATATTATTACACAGGTTATATTATATTATTATATTATTACACAGGTTATATTATATTATTATATTATTACACAGGTTATATTATATTATTATATTATTACACAGGTTATATTATATTATTATATTATTACACAGGTTATATTATATTATTATATTATTACACAGGTTATATCACTATGAATTAAATGGATTGTTATTGTGTTAGATCAACCAGCAGAGGAAGTAAAGGACCACGACCACACACACACACACACACACACACACACACACACACACACACACACACACACACACACACACACACACACACACACACACACACACACACACACACACACACCCAGACCAGACCAGACTAGTACACCAGGTTTGTTCCACTGGGAATGAGACTACAGAGATTAGGACCAGAACATGAGGTTTGTTCCACTGGGAATGAGACTACAGAGATTAGGACCAGAACATGAGGTTTGTTCCACTGGGATTGAGACTACAGAGATTAGGACCAGAACATGAGGTTTGTTCCACTGGGATTGAGACTACAGAGATTAGGACCAGAACATGAGGTTTGTTCCACTGGGAATGAGACTACAGAGATTAGGACCAGAACATGAGGTTTGTTCCACTGGGATTGAGACTGCAGAGATTAGGACCAGAACATGAGGTTTGTTCCACTGGGATTGAGACTACAGAGATTAGGACCAGAACACAAGGTTTGTTCCACTGGGATTGAGACTACAGAGATTAGGACCAGAACATGAGGTTTGTTCCTCTGGGAATGAGACTACAGAGATTAGGACCAGAACACAAGGTTTGTTCCACTGGGATTGAGACTACAGAGATTAGGACCAGAACACCTGGTTTGTTCCACTGGGATTGAGACTACAGAGATTAGGACCAGAACATGAGGTTTGTTCCACTGGGATTGAGACTACAGAGATTAGGACCAGAACACAAGGTTTGTTCCACTGGGAATGAGACTACAGAGATTAGGACCAGAACATGAGGTTTGTTCCACTGGGAATGAGACTACAGAGATTAGGACCAGAACACAAGGTTTGTTCCACTGGGAATGAGACTACAGAGATTAGGACCAGAACACCTGGTTTGTTCCACTGGGATTGAGACTACAGAGATTAGGACCAGAACACAAGGTTTGTTCCACTGGGATTGAGACTACAGAGATTAGGACCAGAACACCAGGTTTGTTCCACTGGGAATGAGACTACAGAGATTAGGACCAGAACACAAGGTTTGTTCCACTGGGAATGAGACTACAGAGATTAGGACCAGAACACCAGGTTTGTTCCACTGGGATTGAGACTACAGAGATTAGGACCAGAACACAAGGTTTGTTCCACTGGGATTGAGACTACAGAGATTAGGACCAGAACATCAGGTTTGTTCCACTGGGAATGAGACTACAGAGATTAGGACCAGAACACAAGGTTTGTTCCACTGGGAATGAGACTACAGAGATTAGGACCAGAACATGAGGTTTGTTCCTCTGGGAATGAGACTACAGAGATTAGGACCAGAACACAAGATTTGTTCCACTGGGATTGAGACTACAGAGATTAGGACCAGAACACAAGGTTTGTTCCACTGGGAATGAGACTACAGAGATTAGGACCAGAACATGAGGTTTGTTCCTCTGGGAATGAGACTACAGAGATTAGGACCAGAACACAAGGTTTGTTCCACTGGGATTGAGACTACAGAGATTAGGACCAGAACATCAGGTTTGTTCCACTGGGAATGAGACTACAGAGATTAGGACCAGAACACAAGGTTTGTTCCACTGGGAATGAGACTACAGAGATTAGGACCAGAACATGAGGTTTGTTCCTCTGGGAATGAGACTACAGAGATTAGGACCAGAACACAAGGTTTGTTCCACTGGGAATGAGACTACAGAGATTAGGACCAGAACATGAGGTTTGTTCCACTGGGAATGAGACTACAGAGATTAGGACCAGAACACAAGGTTTGTTCCACTGGGAATGAGACTACAGAGATTAGGACCAGAACATGTTTGTTCACTGGGATTGAGACTACAGAGATTAGGACCAGAACACAAGGTTTGTTCCACTGGGATTGAGACTACAGAGATTAGGACCAGAACACCAGGTTTGTTCCACTGGGAATGAGACTACAGAGATTAGGAACAGAACACAAGGTTTGTTCCACTGGGAATGAGACTACAGAGATTAGGACCAGAACATGAGGTTTGTTCCACTGGGATTGAGACTACAGAGATTAGGACCAGAACACAAGGTTTGTTCCACTGGGATTGAGACTACAGAGATTAGGATCAGAACACCTGGTTTGTTCCACTGGGAATGAGACTACAGAGATTAGGACCAGAACACCTGGTTTGTTCCACTGGGATTGAGACTACAGAGATTAGGATCAGAACACCTGGTTTGTTCCACTGGGATTGAGACTACGACAACACACCACCATCACAACCATCATGGGATTAGGATTGAATTGATCATCCGCCCATGAAACAGGAAACAGAATCTTACTATTAATGCTACTCTTACGGTCTATGGAGTCGGCGAACACTTCCCCATAGATCATCCAGTAAGGCATGTAGAAGATGTTCCTGGCCAGACGCCATGTTGGGATCTCATCAGGGTGCAGGATGGCCTGCCGCGCCACGCCGAAACTCATCAACACCACCAGCATGATCACCACGAAGTACAACATGTCAATCATCTGGAGGACATAGAACACAACATGTCAGTCATCTGGAGGACATAGAACACAACATGTCAATCATCTGGAGGACATAGAACACAACATGTCAGTCATCTGGAGGACATAGAACACAACATGTCAGTCATCTGGAGGACATAGAACACAACATGTCAGTCATCTGGAGGACATAGAACACAACATGTCAATCATCTGGAGGACATAGAACACAACATGTCAGTCATCTGGAGGACATAGAACACAACATGGACATAGAACACAACATGTCAGTCATCTGGAGGACATAGAACACAACATGTCAGTCATCTAGAGGACATAGAACACAACATGTCAGTCATCTGGAGGACATAGAACACAACATGTCAGTCATCTGGAGGACATAGAACACAACATGTCAGTCATCTGGAGGACATAGAACACAACATGTCAGTCATCTAGAGGACATAGAACACAACATGTCAGTCATCTGGAGGACATAGAACACAACATGTCAGTCATCTGGAGGACATAGAACACAACATGTCAGTCATCTGGAGGACATAGAACACAACATGTCAGTCATCTAGAGGACATAGAACAACATGGACATCTGGAGGACATAGAACACAACATGTCAGTCATCTGGAGGACATAGAACACAACATGTCAATCATCTAGAGGACATAGAACACAACATGTCAATCATCTGGAGGACATAGAACACAACATGTCAGTCATCTGGAGGACATAGAACACAACATGTCAGTCATCTAGAGGACATAGAACACAACATGTCAGTCATCTGGAGGACATAGAACACAACATGTCAATCATCTAGAGGACATAGAACACAACATGTCAGTCATCTGGAGGACATAGAACACAACATGTCAGTCATCTAGAGGACATAGAACACAACATGTCAGTCATCTAGAGGACATAGAACACAACATGTCAGTCATCTGGAGGACATAGAACACAACATGTCAGTCATCTGGAGGACATAGAACACAACATGGACATAGAACACAACATGTCAGTCATCTAGAGGACATAGAACACAACATGTCAGTCATCTGGAGGACATAGAACACAACATGTCAGTCATCTAGAGGACATAGAACACAACATGTCAGTCATCTGGAGGACATAGAACACAACATGTCAGTCATCTGGAGGACATAGAACACAACATGTCAGTCATCTGGAGGACATAGAACACAACATGTCAGTCATCTGGAGGACATAGAACACAACATGTCAGTCATCTGGAGGACATAGAACACAACATGTCAGTCATCTGGAGGACATAGAACACAACATGTCAGTCATCTGGAGGACATAGAACACAACATGTCAGTCATCTGGAGGACATAGATCTGGAGGACATAGAACACAACATGGAGTCATCTGAGGACATAGAACACAACATGTCAGTCATCTGGTCAGTCATCTGGAGGACATAGAACACAACATGTCAGTCATCTAGAGGACATAGAACACAACATGTCAGTCATCTGGAGGACATAGAACACAACATGTCAGTCATCTGGAGGACATAGAACACAACATGTCAGTCATCTGGAGGACATAGAACACAACATGGACATAGAACACAACATGTCAGTCATCTGGAGGACATAGAACACAACATGTCAGTCATCTGGAGGACATAGAACACAACATGTCAGTCATCTGGAGGACACAACATGGACATGTCAGTCATCTGGAGGACATAGAACACAACATGTCAGTCAGTCATCTAGAGGACATAGAACACAACATGTCAGTCATCTAGAGGACATAGAACACAACATGTCAGTCATCTAGAGGACATAGAACACAACATGTCAGTCATCTAGAGGACATAGAACACAACATGGACATAGAACACAACATGTCAGTCATCTGGAGGACATAGAACACAACATGTCAGTCATCTGGAGGACATAGAACACAACATGTCAGTCATCTGGAGGACATAGAACACAACATGTCAGTCATCTAGAGGACATAGAACACAACATGGACATAGAACACAACATGTCAGTCATCTAGAGGACATAGAACACAACATGTCAGTCATCTGGAGGACATAGAACACAACATGTCAGTCATCTGGAGGACATAGAACACAACATGTCAGTCATCTAGAGGACATAGAACACAACATGTCAGTCATCTGGAGGACATAGAACACAACATGTCAGTCATCTGGAGGACATAGAACACAACATGGACATAGAACACAACATGTCAGTCATCTAGAGGACATAGAACACAACATGGACATAGAACACAACATGTCAGTCATCTGGAGGACATAGAACACAACATGTCAGTCATCTGGAGGACATAGAACACAACATGTCAGTCATCTGGAGGACATAGAACACAACATGTCAGTCATCTAGAGGACATAGAACACAACATGTCAGTCATCTGGAGGACATAGAACACAACATGTCAGTCATCTGGAGGACACAACATGGACATAGAACACAACATGTCAGTCATCTGGGAGGACATAGAACACAACATGTCAGTCATCTGGAGGACATAGAACACAACATGTCAGTCATCTGGAGGACATAGAACACAACATGTCAGTCATCTAGAGGACATAGAACACAACATGTCAGTCATCTGGAGGACATAGAACACAACATGTCAGTCATCTAGAGGACATAGAACACAACATGTCAGTCATCTGACATAGAACACAACATGTCAGTCATCTGGAGGACATAGAACACAACATGTCAGTCATCTGGAGGACATAGAACACAACATGTCAGTCATCTGGAGGACATAGAACACAACATGTCAGTCATCTAGAGGACATAGAACACAACATGTCAGTCATCTAGAGGACATAGAACACAACATGGACATAGAACACAACATGTCAGTCATCTGGAGGACATAGAACACAACATGTCAGTCATCTGGAGGACATAGAACACAACATGTCAGTCATCTGGAGGACATAGACATAGACATAGAACACAACATGTCAGTCATCTGGAGGACATAGAACACAACATGTCAGTCATCTGGAGGACATAGAACACAATGTCAGTCATCTGGAGGACATAGAACACAACATGTCAGTCATCTAGAGGACATAGAACACAACATGTCAGTCATCTGGAGGACATAGAACACAACATGTCAGTCATCTAGAGGACATAGAACACAACATGTCATGGACATAGAACACAATGTCAGTCATCTGGGACATAGAACACAACATGTCAGTCATCTGGAGGACATAGAACACAACATGTCAGTCATCTAGAGGACATAGAACACAACATGTCAGTCATCTAGAGGACATAGAACACAACATGTCAGTCATCTAGAGGACATAGAACACAACATGTCAGTCATCTGGAGGACATAGAACACAACATGTCAATCATCTGGAGGACATAGAACACAAGTCATCTAGAGGACATAGAACACAACATGTCAGTCATCTAGAGGACATAGAACACAACATGTCAGTCATCTGGATAGAACACAACATGTCAGTCATCTAGAGGACATAGAACACAACATGGACATAGAGGACATAGAAGAACACAACATGTCAGTCATCTGGAGGACATAGAACACAACATGGATCTGGAGGAGAACACAACATGGACATAGAACATGTCATCATCTAGAGGACATAGAACACAACATGTCAGTCATCTGGAGGACATTAGAACACAACATGTCAGAACACAACATGTCAGTCATCTAGAGGACATAGAACACAACATGTCAGTCATCTAGAGGACATAGAACACAACATGTCAGTCATCTGGAGGACATAGAACACAACATGTCAGTCATCTGGAGGACATAGAACACAACATGTCAGTCATCTGGAGGACATAGAACACAACATGGACATAGAACACAACATGTCAGTCATCTGGGGCCGATTCAGACTGAGAAAATCTATTCCTTTTTGACTCCTGTTGATCTAAGCACTTCTCAGTAGTTGGTATTCAGACTAAGGAGATCAATTTCTGTTGATCTAAGCACTTCTCAGTAGTTGGTATTCAGACTAAGGAGATCAATTTCTGTTGATTTAAGCACTTCTCAGTAGTTGGTATTCAGACTAAGGAGATCAATTTCTGTTGATCTAAGCACTTCTCAGTAGTTGGTATTCAGACTAAGGAGATCAATTTCTGTTGATTTAAGCACTTCTCAGTAGTTGGTATTCAGACTAAGGAGATCAATTTCAATTCAGACCTACCGTATGCAGGTGCTTAACAGGATTTGCAGGCATGGTTCCCTTGCACGCACTGAATAAATGGAATTAAACCGCTGAAACCCCTCCCACTTGCTGGCCCAACATACTTCCTCGTAGAGTTTTCATTCAATGGGGGTTTCAGTACTTTTATCTAAAGCCAACCCTTTAAATACAATGTGTCTTTAATTACAATGTTCTCTACAGACTCACTGGAATACACAGTGCCTTTGGAAAGTATTCAGACCCCTTGACTTATTCTAAAAAAAATATATATATTTTTTAAATCCTCCACAATCTACACACAATACCCCATATTGACAAAGTGAAAACAGTTTTTTTTAAATTTTTGCAAATGTATTAAACTTTAAAAAATCAAAATACCTTACTTACATAAGTATTCAGACCCCTATGATAAACTAAATTGAGTTCAGGTGCTTCCTGTTTCCATTGATCATCATTAAGATGTTTCTACAACTTGATTGGAGTTCACCTGTGGTCAATTCAATTGACTGGACATGATTTGGAAAGGTACACACCTGTCTATACAGGGTCCCATAGTTGACAGTAAAAACCAAGCCATGAGGTCAAAGGAATTGTCCGTAGAGCTCTGAGACAGGATTGTGTCAAGGCACAGATCTGGGGAAGGGTGCCAAAAAATGTCTGCAGCATTGAAAGTCCCCAAGAACACAGTGGCCTCCATCATTCTTAAAAGGAAGAAGTTTGGAACCATCAAGACTCATGCTAGAGCTGTCCGATTGGCCAAACTGACCAATCAGGGGAGAAGGGCCTTGGTCAGGGAGGTGATCAAGAAACTGATGGTCACTCTGACAGAGCTCTAGAGTTCCTCTGTGGAGATGGGAGAATCTTCCAGAAGGACAGCCATCTCTGCAGCACTCCACTAATCAGGCCTTTATGGTAGACTGGCCAGACAGAAGCCACTCCTCAGTAAAAAAGCCCATGACAGTCTGCTTGGAGTTTTGCCAAAAGGCACATAAAGATTCCCAGACCATGAGAAACAAGATTCTCTGTTCCCATGAAACCACGATTGAACTCTTTGGGCTGAATGCCAAGCGTAACGTCTGGAGGAATCCAGGCACCATCCCTACGGTGAAGCATGGTGGTGGCAGCATCATGCTGTGGGGAAGTTTTTCAGCAGCAGAGACTGGGAGAATAGTCAGGATTGAGGGAAAGATGAACGGAGCAAAGTACAGAGAGATCCTTGATGAATTCCTTCTCCAGAGTGCTCCGGATCTCAGACTGGGGCGAAGGTTCACCTTCCAACAGGACAACGACCCTAAGCACACAGCCAAGACAACGCAGGAATGGCTTAGGGACATGTCTCTGAATGTCCTTGGGTTGCCCAGCCAGAGCCTGGACTTGAACCCGATCTCTCTGGAGAGACCTGAAAATATCTGTGCAGCGACGCTTCCCATTCAACCTGACAGAGCTTGAGAGGATCTGCAGAGAAGAATGGGAGAAACTCCACAAATACAGGTGTGCCAAGCTTGTACCCAAGAAGACACAAGGTTGTAATCGCTGCCAAAGGTGCTTCAACAACGTACTGAGTAAAGGGTCTGAATACTTCTGTAAATGTCATATTTCAGTTTTTTATTTTAATACATTTTCAAACATGTCTAAACAGTTTTATGCTTTGTCATAATGGGGCATTGTGATGTCATAATGGGGCATTGTGATGTCATAATGGGGCATTGTGTGTAGATTGATGAGGGGAAAACAACGATTTAATACATTTTAGAATAAGGCTGTAATGTAACAAAGTGTGGAAAAAGTCAAGGGGTCTGAATAGTTTCCGAAGGCGCTGTACATCGGGTTCAGAATATCGATCAAAGACCTGGCCGTCCCTCTAAACTTTCAGCTCATACAAGGAGAAGACTGATCAGAGATGCAGCCAAGAGGCCCATGATCACTCTGGATGAACTGCAGAGATCTACAGCTGAGGTGGGAGACTCTGTCCATAGGACAACAATCAGTCGTATATTGCACAAATCTGGCCTTTATGGAAGGGTGGCAAGAAGAAAGCCATTTCTTAAAGATATCCATAAAAAAGTGTTGTTTAAAGTTTGCCACAAGCCACCTGGGAGACACACCAAACATGTGGAAGAAGGTGCTCTGGTCAGATGAAACCAAAATTGACCTTTTTGGCAACAATGCAAAGCGTTATGTTTGGCGTGAAAGCAACACAGCTCATCACCCTGAACACACCGTCCCCACTGTCAAACATGGTGGTGGCAGCATCATGGTTTGGGCCTGCTTTTCTTCAGCAGGGACAGGGAAGATGGTTAAAATTGATGGGAAGATGGATGGAGCAAAATACAGGACCATTCTGGAAGAAAACCTGATGGAGTCTGCAAAACACCTGAGACTGGGACGGAGATGTGTCTTCCAACAAGACAATGATCCAAAACATAAAGCAAAATCTACAATGGAATGGTTCAAAAATAAACATATCCAGGTGTTAGAATGGCCAAGTCAAAGTCCAGACCTGAATCCAATCGAGAATCTGTGGAAAGAACTGAAAACTGCTGTTCACAAATGCTCTCCATCCAACCTCACTGAGCTTGAGCTGTTTTGCAAGGAGGAATGGGAAAAATTTTCAGTCTCTCGATGTGCAAAACTGATAGACATACCCCAAGTGACATACAGCTGTAATCGCAGCAAAAGGTGGCGCTACAAAGTATTAACTTAAGGGGGCTGAATAATTTTGCATGCCCAATTTTTCAGTTTTTGATTTGTTAATTAAAAAAGTTTGAAATATCCAATAAATGTCGTTCCACTTCATGATTGTGTCCCACTTGTTGTTGATTCTTCACAAAAAAATACAGTTTTATATCTTTATGTTTGAAGCCTGAAATGTGGCAAAAGTTCGCAAAGTTCAAGGGGGCCGAATACTTTTGCAAGGCTCTGTATACACACCCAGCCAAGACAGTCAAAACCAAACCAAAGCCTCACCATTTTCCCGATCATCATGACGTAGGGTCCCAGGTACTTGTTGACCCCGAAGATGTCGAGCACCCTGATGTACCAGAAGATGATGTCCACGCAGTAGATGACCCGTCCGATGCCCAACAGGGGCTCGCTCTGCAGCCTCAGCATCAGGCCCAGGAGGAAGGTAAAGATGGCCGCCGCGTCTGTGATGTTCCAGTACTCTTCGGCCCAAACGTTGATCTTCTGCTTCAACTTCCCCGGCTCTGACATCAGGATCTGTATTGGGGCAGCAACAGCAGGGACGGACTAGGATCAGAACTGAGAAATCGGGCCTGGGCGTAAGACCCCTGCATCGACCCATATTTTCCTTGGAGGCCCTCACACCGGTCTTTTTTTTAAACTTGAGGACCCCACATACTGTACCTTTTCTTCAATTGTTCTAGACATTCCCTTTCTAATTATCTCCAGTCGCAGGGTGATGGTGTGAGACGCTACCTGTCTGAGACGTTACCTGTCTGAGACGTTACCTGTCTGACTGTGATGATGTGAGACGTTACCTGTCTGAGATGTTACCTGTCTGAGACGTTACCTGTCTGAGACGTTACCTGTCTGAGACGTTACCTGCCTGACTGTGATGATGTGAGACGTTACCTGTCTGAGACGTTACCTGTCTGAGACGTTACCTGTCTGACTGTGATGATGTGAGACGTTACCTGTCTGACTGTGATGATGTGAGACGTTACCTGTCTGAGACGTTACCTGTCTGACTGTGATGATGTGAGACGTTACCTGTCTGAGACGTTACCTGTCTGACTGTGATGATGTGAGACGTTACCTGTCTGAGACGTTACCTGTCTGACTTTCTCCATTCCCAGAGTGATGATGTAGAGATGACGATCCACTCCTGCAGGGACGGCCAGCGTTCCATCTTGACCAGGATGATGTAGTTGTACAAACACAGGTAGGCCAGGTAGGAGATCTGAGGAGGCACGGAAAACAGCTCAGAGCTTTTAGGAGAACATGTACACAAGACCAGAGGTCGGGGCAGCAGTGGTGTTTTAGGACAGAAGACCAGAGGTCGGGGCACCAGTGGTGTTTTAGGACAGAAGACCAGAGGTCGGGGCAGCAGTGGTGTTTTAGGACAGAAGACCAGAGGTCGGGGCAGCAGTGGTGTTTTAGGACAGAAGACCAGAGGTCGGGGCACCAGTGGTGTTTTAGGACACAAGACCAGAGGTCGGGGCACCAGTGGTGTTTTAGGACACAAGACCAGAGGTCGGGGCACCAGTGGTGTTTTAGGACAGAAGACCAGAGGTCGGGGCAGCAGTGGTGTTTTAGGACAGAAGACCAGAGGTCGGGGCAACAGTGGTGTTTTAGGACACAAGACCAGAGGTCGGGGCAACAGTGGTGTTTTAGGACACAAGACCAGAGGTCGGGGCAGCAGTGGTGTTTTAGGACACAAGACCAGAGGTCGGGGCACCAGTGGTGTTTTAGGACAGAAGACCAGAGGTCGGGGCAACAGTGGTGTTTTAGGACACAAGACCAGAGGTCGGGGCACCAGTGGTGTTTTAGGACACAAGACCAGAGGTCGGGGCACCAGTGGTGTTTTAGGACAGAAGACCAGAGGTCGGGGCACCAGTGGTGTTTTAGGACACAAGACCAGAGGTCGGGGCACCAGTGGTGTTTTAGGACAGAAGACCAGAGGTCGGGGCACCAGTGGTGTTTTAGGACACAAGACCAGAGGTCGGGGCAGCAGTGGTGTTTTAGGACACAAGACCAGAGGTCGGGGCACCAGTGGTGTTTTAGGACAGAAGACCAGAGGTCGGGGCAGCAGTGGTGTTTTAGGACACAAGACCAGAGGTCGGGGCAACAGTGGTGTTTTAGGACAGAAGACCAGAGGTCGGGGCAACAGTGGTGTTTTAGGACACAAGACCAGAGGTCGGGGCACCAGTGGTGTTTTAGGACACAAGACCAGAGGTCGGGACACAAGACAGTGGTGTTTTAGGACACAAGACCAGAGGTCGGGGCAGCAGTGGTGTTTTAGGACACAAGACCAGAGGTCGGGGCACCAGTGGTGTTTTAGGACAGAAGACCAGAGGTCGGGGCACCAGTGGTGTTTTAGGACAGAAGACCAGAGGTCGGGGCACCAGTGGTGTTTTAGGACAGAAGACCAGAGGTCAGAAGACCAGAGGTCGGGGCACCAGTGGTGTTTTAGGACACAAGACCAGAGGTCGGGGCACCAGTGGTGTTTTAGGACACAAGACCAGAGGTCGGGGCACCAGTGGTGTTTTAGGACACAAGACCAGAGGTCGGGGCACCAGTGGTGTTTTAGGACAGAAGACCAGAGGTCGGGGCAGCAGTGGTGTTTTAGGACAGAAGACCAGACCAGACCAGAGGTCGGGGCAGCAGTGGTGTTTTAGGACACAAGACCAGAGGTCGGGGCACCAGTGGTGTTTTAGGACACAAGACCAGTGGTGTTTTAGGACACAAGACCAGAGGTCGGGGCACCAGTGGTGTTTTAGGACACAAGACCAGAGGTCGGGGCAACAGTGGTGTTTTAGGACACAAGACCAGAGGTCGGGGCAGCAGTGGTGTTTTAGGACACAAGACCAGAGGTCGGGGCACCAGTGGTGTTTTAGGACACAAGACCAGAGGTCGGGGCAGCAGTGGTGTTTTAGGACACAAGACCAGAGGTCGGGGCAGCAGTGGTGTTTTAGGACACAAGACCAGAGGTCGGGGCAGCAGTGGTGTTTTAGGACACAAGACCAGAGGTCGGGGCACCAGTGGTGTTTTAGGACAGAAGACCAGAGGTCGGGGCACCAGTGGTGTTTTAGGACACAAGACCAGAGGTCGGGGCAGCAGTGGTGTTTTAGGACAGAAGACCAGAGGTCGGGGCACCAGTGGTGTTTTAGGACACAAGACCAGAGGTCGGGGCACCAGTGGTGTTTTAGGACACAAGACCAGAGGTCGGGCACCAGTGGTGTTTTAGGACAGAAGACCAGAGGTCGGGGCAACAGTGGCGTTTTAGGACACAAGACAAAGTGCTGTCGGTCAATAATCACACATCTTCAGATCACCATTAGCTGATATCATATTATCATTATATTAAATAGTAGTATATTATCTGTGGATAAGGTCTCTTTGTCACCTCTGTGCTGATAGTCATTTCAAAACAACAAAACCAAGGATTCACAAAAGTACATTTCCAAAGTCTGTGGTGTTTTTAGTTTGTATTAAAAGTCTACTTGCTGTGTTGAACCAGAATTTGGTGAAAGGAGTGTTGTAGAATTCATAGATCTTCTTTCCGATTGGAACTCTTCTCTTTTTTACGGCGCTTTCTTCTTCATCCCCCTTTCTGGACACCCCATCAGCATTCACTTCCTGAAAGCACGGTCGACAGAAACAACCGTCATGAATTTACATTCACTTCCTGAAAGCACGGTCGACAGAAACAACCGTCATGAATTTACATTCACTTCCTGAAAGCACGGTCGACAGAAACAACCGTCATGAATTTACATTCACTTCCTGAAAGCACGGTCGACAGAAACAACCGCCATGAATTTACATTCACTTCCTGAAAGCACGGTCGACAGAAACAACCGTCATGAATTTACATTCACTTCCTGAAAGCACGGTCGACAGAAACAACCGTCATGAATTTACATTCACTTCCTGAAAGCACGGTCGACAGAAACAACCGCCATGAATTTACATTCACTTCCTGAAAGCACGGTCGACAGAAACAACCGCCATGAATTTACATTCACTTCCTGAAAGCACGGTCGACAGAAACAACCGCCATGAATTTATATTCACTTCCTCAAAGCACGGTCGACAGAAACAACCGTCATGAATTTACATTCACTTCCTGAAAGCACGGTCGACAGAAACAACCGCCATGAATTTACATTCACTTCCTGAAAGCACGGTCGACAGAAACAACCGCCATGAATTTACATTCACTTCCTGAAAGCACGGTCGACAGAAACAAGTGTCATGAATTTACATTCACTTCCTGAAAGCACGGTCGACAGAAACAACCGTCATGAATTTACATTCACTTCCTGAAAGCACGGTCGATAGAAACAACCGCTATGAATTTACATTCACTTCCTGAAAGCACGGTCGACAGAAACAACCGTCATGAATTTACATTCACTTCCTGAAAGCACGGTCGACAGAGACAACCGCCATGAATTTACATTCACTTCCTGAAAGCACGGTCGACAGAAACAACCGTCATGAATTTACATTCACTTCCTGAAAGCACGGTCGACAGAAACAACCGCCATGAATTTACATTCACTTCCTGAAAGCACGGTCGACAGAAACAACCGTCATGAATTTACATTCACTTCCTGAAAGCACGGTCGACAGAAACAACCGTCATGAATTTACATTCACTTCCTGAAAGCACGGTCGACAGAAACAACCGCCATGAATTTACATTCACTTCCTGAAAGCACGGTCGACAGAAACAACCGCCATGAATTTACATTCACTTCCTGAAAGCACGGTCGACAGAAACAACCGCCATGAATTTACATTCACTTCCTGAAAGCACGGTCGACAGAAACAACCGCCATGAATTTGCATTCACTTCCTGAAAGCACGGTCGACAGAAACAACCGCCATGAATTTACATACAGGATTAAATGTAAAGTAGTATTAAGTATTATTAAAAAAACAGATAATCCAATCAAGCAATCCACTGATGACCGACCAATCAATCAATCAATCAATCAATCAATCAATCAATCAATCAATCAATCAATCAATCAACCAATCAGATTGCTTGACTGTCAGTGTTCACCTTGCTGGATTTATTGTCATCGTCTTTGTCCTTCGCTTCTTCTTCGTTCTCCGCTGGGGCTTGACATGTCACTTCCTCCCCGAGTCGAAAATCCATGAGGAGAATCGAAGGTGGGAAAATGATGCCAAATATCACCTGTGGGACACAGAGACGAGAGAAGAAGAAGGATTTCAGTTGGACTGCTATTTGTCTCAAGCACCAAAATGACACAAAACCACACATTCTCGACCAGTTATTAGTGTATTACATATTTATAAACCATCTATAAACCAATTATTAACGGGCTATAAACTCCTTATAAATAATTTGCAAACCTAGTATAAAGTATACCTTATACTCAAATACTTTACATTGAGTATACCTTAATGTAAAATGTGACCAGTGTGTTAGCTTAATGTAAAATGTTACCAATGTGTTAGCCTAATGTAAAATGTTACCAATATGTTAGCCTAATGTAAAATGTTACCAATATGTTAGCCTAATGTAAAATGTTACCAATATGTTAGCCTAATGTAAAATGTTACCAATGTGTTAGCCTAATGTAAAATGTTACCAATGTGTTAGCCTAATGTAAAATCTTACCAATATGTTAGCCTAATGTAAAATGTTACCAATATGTTAGCTTAATGTAAAATGTTACCAATATGTTAGCCTAATGTAAAATGTTACCAATATGTTAGCCTAATGTAAAATGTTACCAATGTGTTAGCCTAATGTAAAATGTTACCAATATGTTAGCCCAATGTAAAATGTTACCAATATGTTAGCCTAATGTAAAATGTTACCAATGTGTTAGCCTAATGTAAAATGTTACCAATATGTTAGCCCAATGTACAATGTTACCAATGTGTTAGCTTAATGTAAAATGTTACCAATGTGTTAGCCCAATGTAAAATGTTACCAGTGTTAGCCTAATGTAAAATGTTACCAATGTGTTAGCCCAATGTAAAATGTTACCAGTGTTAGCCTAATGTAAAATGTTACCAATGGGTTAGCCTAATGTAAAATGTTACCAGTGTTAGCCTAATGTAAAATGTTACCAATGGGTTAGCCCAATGTAAAATGTTACCAATATGTTAGCTTAATGTAAAATGTTACCAATGGGTTAGCCCAATGTAAAATGTTACCAATGGGTTAGCCCAATGTAAAATGTTACCAATGGGTTAGCCCAATGTAAAATGTTACCAATGGGTTAGCCCAATGTAAAATGTTACCAATGGGTTAGCCTAATGTAAAATGTTACCAATGGGTTAGCCCAATGTAAAATGTTACCAATGGGTTAGCCTAATGTAAAATGTTACCAATGGGTTAGCCCAATGTAAAATGTTACCAATGGGTTAGCCCAATGTAAAATGTTACCAATGGGTTAGCCCAATGTAAAATGTTACCAATGGGTTAGCCTAATGTAAAATGTTACCAATGGGTTAGCCCAATGTAAAATGTTACCAATGGGTTAGCCCAATGTAAAATGTTACCAATGGGTTAGCCCAATGTAAAATGTTACCAATGGGTTAGCCCAATGTAAAATGTTACCAATGGGTTAGCCTAATGTAAAATGTTACCAATGGGTTAGCCCAATGTAAAATGTTACCAATGGGTTAGCCTAATGTAAAATGTTACCAATGGGTTAGCCCAATGTAAAATGTTACCAATGGGTTAGCCCAATGTAAAATGTTACCAATGGGTTAGCCTAATGTAAAATGTTACCAATGTGTTAGCCCAATGTAAAATGTTACCAATGGGTTAGCCCAATGTAAAATGTTACCAATATGTTAGCCTAATGTAAAATGTTACCAATGTGTTAGCCCAATGTAAAATGTTACCAATGGGTTAGCCCAATGTAAAATGTTACCAATGGGTTAGCCTAATGTAAAATGTTACCAATGTGTTAGCCTAATGTAAAATGTTACCAGTGAGTTAGCTTGAAGGATCTGACCCTTTTTTTCAATTTTCACCTAAAATAACATACACAAATCTAACTGCCTGTAGTTCAGGACCTGAAGCAAGGATATGCATATTATTGATACAGTTTGAAAGGAAACACTTTGGAGTTTGTGTAAATGTCAAATTAATGTCGGAGAATATAACTTATTAGAGCTGGTAAAAGATAATACAAAGAAAAAATGTGTTTTTTAAAATATTTTTTTGTACCATCATCTTTGAAATGCAAGAGAAAGGCCATAATGTACTATTCCAGCCCAGGTGCAATTTAGATTTTGCCCACTAGATGGCAACAGTGTATGTGCAAAGTTTTAGATGGGTCCAATGAACCACTACATTTCAGTTCAAAATGTTGTATCAAGCCCAAATGTGCCAAATTGGTTTATTAATATATTTTTAAGTTCATAACTGTGCAGTCTCCTCAAACAATAGCATTGTATTATTTCACTGTAATAGCTACTGTAAATTGGACAGTGCATTTAGATGAACAAGAATTTAAGCTTTCTGTCAATATCAGATATGTCTATATCCTGGGAAATTATTCTTGTTACTTACAACCTCATGCTAATCACATTAGCCTAGATTAGCTCAACCGTCCCGCGGGGGACCCACAGATCCTGTAGAGGTTTTAACCCCTTAAGGTCAATGTCTGCACCCTACGGAAATCCAATAGGAGTAATACAAAAATCCCAATAAAAATCTGTCAGTTTAAGCTAGAGATACACCACATACACCAGCAGTGTGTGGATTTGGCTTTTTCAGCTACACCCATTACGGACAGAGCTCAGTGACTTTCAATGTGGCACCGTCGTAGTATGCCACCTTTTCAAGCAAGTTATTAGTTCATTACATTTCTGCCCTGCTAGGCCCCGATCATCTGTAAGTGCTGTTATTGTGAAGTGGAAACGTCTAGGAGCAACAACGGCTCAGCCGTGAAGTGGTAGGCCACACAAGCTCACAGAAAGGGACCGCCGAGTGCTGAAGCGCGTAGCGAGTAAAAATGGTCTGTCCTCGGTTACAACACTCACTACCGAGTTCCAAACTACCTGAGGAAAAAACGTCAGCACAAGAACTGTTCGTTGGAAGCTTCATGAAATGGGTTTCCATGGCCAAGCAGCCGCACACAAGCCTAACATCATCATGCGCAATGTCAAACGTCGGCTGGAGTGGTGTAAAGCTCACCGGCATTGGACTCTGGAGCAGTGGAAACACGTTCTCTTCTCTGGCAGTCCGACAGACAAATCTGGGTTTGGCAGATACCAGGAGAACGCTACCTGCCCCAATGCAATAGTACCAACTGTGAAGTTTGGTGGAGGAGGAATAATGGTTCGGGGCTGTTTTTCATGGTTCAGGCCCCTTAGTTCCAGTGAAGGGAAATCTTAACGCTACAGCATACAATGACATTTGAGACAATTCTGTGCTTCCAACTTCATGGCAACAGTTTGAGGAAGGCCATTTCCTGTTTCAGCATGGCAATGCCCCCGTGCACAAAGCAAGGTCCATACAGAAATGGTTTGTCAAGATCTTTGTGGATGAACTTGACTGGCCTGCGAAGAGCCCTGACCGCAACCCCATCGAACACCTTTGGGATGAATTGGAATGCCGCTAGCTAGCTAGCAAGTGACAAGAACGTTATCCAGCATGCATAGCAACCATTTTATTTAGAACGGATGATCAGTCCTTTTGCATAGCAACCATGCAAAAAATAATTAACGACTGGGTGGCGTCTGTAGCAACTTGACCAAAATAACTAACATCCAGAATTTTTGTCTGGACTATACCTTCTGGTGAAATAATGACATTTTATGAATTGACTTATCTAAAAAATAAAATAAAAAATTGGTAAAATATGTAATTTATTGTTATTTTAGTATGTTGGCAACAGTTTTATAAAAGCAATAAGACACGGGAGGCAGTGATGTATCATGAATACAGTCACAGGTTGATTGGCTCTCTGCTATCGCTTGGCCATGTTCAGGTCTTTAACCCACCTTGAACCCGTTTCTCTTGCCCATTCTCAGACATCCCATCCACATATCAGTGAGCAGCATCTGACTGCAGGTGTGGGCGATGAAGTCTCTGTGCTTGGCGGCTACAGCCAGTTTCAGGCAGGTAGAGTCGCTCCAGTTCTTCAGCTGATAGGTCAGTAGTTTCATGGCCACCTGCTCATCGTGCTTATAGGACTGGTCTAGGAGCTCGTAGGCCAGCTGGCCAAACTCTCTGAGGAGGGAAGAAGGAAGACGTTGTGCTTAGGGGTCAATTTCATTTACAATTCCAATTTTCTTATTTGGAATTTGAGTTTGCTTCCTGAATTTCCTCACTAACTTGACCCCCACACTGTTAAATCTTTCTGCTAGCTAGTCCCTCACTAACTTGACCCCAACACTGTTAAACCTTTCTGCTAGCTAGTCCCTCACTAACTTGACCCCCACACTGTTAAATCTAAACCTTTCTGCTAGCTAGTCCCTCACTAACTTGACCCCAACACTGTTAAACCTTTCTGCTAGCTAGTCCCTCACTAACTTGACCCCCACACTGTTAAATCTAAACCTTTCTGCTAGCTAGTCCCTCACTAACTTGACCCCAACACTGTTAAATCTAAACCTTTCTGCTAGCTAGTCCCTCACTAACTTGACCCCCACACTGTTAAATCTAAACCTTTCTGCTAGCTAGTCCCTCACTAACTTGACCCCAACACTGTTAAATCTAAACCTTTCTGCTAGCTAGTCCCTCACTAACTTGACCCCAACACTGTTAAATCTAAACCTTTCTGCTAGCTAGCCCCTCACTAACTTGACCCCAACACTGTTAAATCTAAACCTTTCTGCTAGCTAGTCCCTCACTAACTTGACCCCAACACTGTTAAATCTAAACCTTTCTGCTAGCTAGCCCCTCACTAACTTGACCCCAACACTGTTAAACCTTTCTGCTAGCTAGCCCCTCACTAACTTGACCCCAACACTGTTAAACCTTTCTGCTAGCTAGTCCCTCACTAACTTGACCCCCACACTGTTAAATCTAATCATTTCTGCTAGCTAGCCCTCACTAACTTGACCCCAACACTGTTAAATCTAAACCTTTCTGCTAGCTAGCCCCTCACTAACTTGACCCCAACACTGTTAAATCTAAACCTTTCTGCTAGCTAGCCCCTCACTAACTTGACCCCAACACTGTTAAATCTAAACCTTTCTGCTAGCTAGCCCCTCACTAACTTGACCCCAACACTGTTAAATCTAAACCTTTCTGCTAGCTAGCCCCTCACTAACTTGGAATTGTTTTCCAGGTCCTGGAAGATGTCGTCCACCAGTTCACTCTGAGACGACTCGTGGGCCATGGCCTTGTACAGCTTACAGGCCACCAGAGCTTTGGCCATGGCCTCTTCCCCCCTCTTCCACAGGAACAGAGCCATCTTCTGACGCTTCATGAGAACGGCCCACACCATCAGCTCATGGAACGGGTACTGGAAGCGGCTGACCTCCGGGTCGTCCACATCGATGTCGATCTCTTCCTCTTTCTTCTTCTTCTTCTTCTTCCCTTTACTGTTGCCTTTTCCTCCATGCTCGTCGTCCTGGTATGAATCAGATGCACATTGGAAATATGAAGTATTGGCTGTAGGGCGAATCTTAACTTCACTTCACTGAAGTCAAACGTTTGCTTAGACATGCATTGATACCAATGGGAGACTAAGTGGATTCTCCCCTGTATACAGAAATGAATTCAAGCGGTTATTGTATTGGTATGGATGATCTAGTAATGAAACAGGCAGGGAGCCTCGAACCCTCGACCTTCTGGCCCGAAGTCCAGCGTGCCATCGACTGTGCCGCAAAAGCGTGTTCGTGTTCGGCAGAGTCGATTTCCGCGCTTATGAAACCCAGGGTCGTTACAATATGTGAATATAAAATGTCGCTAAGTAGAACAACGGTGCTAAGTGAAAGACAAAACGAGACACTCACCTCCAGTCCTAACATTTTTAAAGCTTTCGGCTGGGAAACAAAACAAGGGGAGGAGACAGCATTTAATTAGCATGATTAACATTAGCATTCATGTTAGCATTAGCATTAGCATTTTATATATTATTATTATTAAAGTTATTATTACACTGAACAAAAATATTTAAATGCAGCACGCAACAATTTCAACGTTTTTACTGAGTTACAGTTCATATAAGGAAATCAGTCAATTAAAATAAATGCATTATTTATTTCAAATAATGTGCTTCTACGTCTGCGTTGCTTCCTGTTTGGGGTTTTAGGTTGAGTTTCTGTACAGCACTTTGTGACATTGGCGGATGCAAAAAGGGCTTTATAAATACATTTGATTTGATTTGATTCATTAGGCCCTAATCTATGGATTTCACACGACTGGGAATACAGACATGCATTGGTCAGTATCTGGTGTGACCGCCATTTGCCTCATGCAGCGAGACACATCTCCTTCGCATAGAGTTGATCAGGCTGTTGATTTGTGGCCTGTGAAATGTTGTCCCACTGCTCTTCAATGGCTGTGGGAACTGGAACAAGCTGTCGTACACATCGATCCAGAGCATCCCAAACATGCTCAGTGGGTAACATATCTTCCATGGAAGAACTGGGACATTTTCAGCGTCCGGGAATTGTGTACAGATCCTTGTGAACGGGGCAGTGCATTATCATGTTGAAACATGAGGTGATGGTGGCGGATGAATGTCACGAAAATGGGCCTCAAGATCTCGTCACGGTATCTCCGTGCATTAAAATTTCCATCAATAAAATTATATTGTGTTTGTTTTCCGTAACTTATGCCTGCCCCATACCATAACCCCACCGCCACCATGGGGCGCTCTGTTCACAACGTTGACATCAGCAAACCGCTTGTCCACACAACACCATACACGCTATCTGCCATCTGCCCGGTACAGTTGAAACCGTGATTCATCCGTGAAGAGCACACTTCTCCAGCGTGCCAGTGGTCATCGAAGGTGAGTCGGTTATGACGCCGAACTGCAGTCAGGTCAAGACCCTGGTGAGGACGACAAGGATGCAGATGAGCTTCCCTGAGACTGTTTCTGGCAATCTGGATGTGGAGGTCCTGGGCTGGTTACACATGGTCTGGGGTTGTGGTGCCGGTTGGACGTGCTGCCAAATTCTCTAAAATTACGTTGGAGGTGGCTTATGGTAGAGAAATGAACATTAAATTCTCTGGCAAGACATTCTTGCAGTCTGCATGCCAATTGGACGCTCGCTCAAAACTTGAGACATCCGTGGCATTGTGTTGTGTGACAAAACTGCACATCTTAGAGAGTGTCCCCAGCACAAGGTGCACCTGTGTAACGATCATGCTGTTTAATATGCCACACCTCTCTGGTGGATGGATTATCTTGGCAAAGTAGAAATGCTCACTAACAGGGAAGTAAACAAATGTATACACAACATTTATTAAGATAAATAAGCTTTACGTTCGTATGGAAACATTTCTGTGATCTTTTATTTCAGCTCATGAAAAATAGGAGCAACACTTTACATGTTGCGTTTCTATTTTTGTTCAGTGTATTATATTCAGATCTGTAAAGGGAGTGTTCCTCCTCACTCTTTTTAAACCGTAGAGGTTGTTGTAGAGGGTGCGGAACTGTTTCCTGGTGTAGTTACAGCGATAGGCCCCGCCCATCAGGAACTCCAGGACCAATCCGATATCGATCAAGGTGATCTGGTAATCCGGTGGAAGATTTCCCTGAAACAGCAAACAACCATCATCATTCTACTGTTACTGTTTTCACATTACTGTAGGGGTCAATGTTAGGTAACACTACTATAGGGGGTCAATATCAGGTAACACTACTATAGGGGGTCAATATTAGGTATCACTACTATAGGGGGTCAATGTTAGGTATCACTACTATAGGGGGTCAATATTAGGTAACACTTTACTATAGGGGGTCAATATTAGGTATCACTACTATAGGGGGTCAATATTAGGTAACACTTTACTATAGGGGGTCAATATTAGGTAACACGTTACTATAGGGGGTCAATATTAGGTAACACTTTACTATAGGGGGTCAATATTAGGTATCACTACTATAGGGGGTCAATATTAGGTAACACTTTACTATAGGGGTCAATATTAGGTAACACTTTACTATAGGGGTCAATATCAGGTAAAACTTTACTATAGGGGTCAATATTAGGAAACACTTTACTATAGGGGTCAATATTAGGTAACACTTTACTATAGGGGGTCAATATTAGGTAACACTTTACTATAGGGGGTCAATATTAGGTAACACTACTATAGGGGGTCAATAAGGGGTATCACATTACTATAGGGGTCAATGTCAGGTATCACTACTATAGGGGTCAATATTAGGTATCACGTTTCTATAGGGGGCCAATATTAGGTATCACTACTATCGGGGGTCAATATTAGGTAACACGTTACTATAGGGGGTCAATATTAGGTATCACTACTATAGGGGGTCAATATTAGGTAACACTTTACTATAGGGGGTCAATATTAGGTAACACTTTACTATAGGGGGTCAATATTAGGTAACACTACTATAGGGGGTCAATATTAGGTATCACTACTATAGGGGGTCAATATTAGGTATCACTTTACTATAGGGGGTCAATATTAGGCATCACTTTACTATAGGGGGTCAATATCAGGTATCACTTTACTATAGGGGGTCAATGTTAGGTATCACTTTACTATAGGGGGTCAATATTAGGTAACACTTTACTATAGGGGTCAATATTAGGTAACACTTTACTATAGGGGTCAATATCAGGTAACACTTTACTATAGGGGTCAATATTAGGTAACACTTTACTATAGGGGTCAATATTAGGTAACACTTTACTATAGGGGGTCAATATCAGGTAACACTTTACTATAGGGGGTCAACATTAGGTAACACTTTACTATAGGGTGTCAATGTTAGGTAACACTTTACTATAGGGGGTCAATATTAGGTAACACTACTATAGGGGGTCAATATTAGGTAACACTTTACTATAGGGGTCAATATTAGGTATCACTACTATAGGGGTCAATATTAGGTAACACTTTACTATAGGGGTCAATATTAGGTAACACATTACTATAGGGGGTCAATATTAGGTAACACGTTACTATGGGGGTCAATATTAGGTATCACTACTATGGGGGTCAATATTAGGTAACACTTTACTATAGGGGGTCAATATTAGGTAACACTTTACTATAGGGGTCAATATCAGGTAACACTTTACTATAGGGGGTCAATATTAGGTAACACTTTACTATAGGGGGTCAATTTTAGGTAACACTTTACTATAGGGGGTCAATATTAGGTAACACTTTACTATAGGGGTCAATATCAGGTAACACTTTACTATAGGGGTCAATATCAGGTAACACTTTACTATAGGGGTCAATATTAGGTAACACTTTACTATAGGGTGTCAATGTTAGGTAACACTTTACTATAGGGGTCAATATTAGGTAACACTTTACTATAGGGGGTCAATATTAGGTAACACTACTATAGGGGGTCAATATTAGGTAACACTTTACTATAGGGGTCAATATCAGGTAACACTTTACTATAGGGGTCAATATCAGGTAACACTTTACTATAGGGGGTCAACATTAGGTAACACTTTACTATAGGGTGTCAATGTTAGGTAACACTTTACTATAGGGGGTCAATATTAGGTAACACTACTATAGGGGTCAATATTAGGTAACACTTTACTATAGGGGTCAATATTAGGTATCACTACTATAGGGGTCAATATTAGGTAACACTTTACTATAGGGGTCAATATTAGGTAACACATTACTATAGGGGGTCAATATTAGGTAACACGTTACTATGGGGGGTCAATATTAGGTATCACTACTATGGGGGTCAATATTAGGTAACACTTTACTATAGGGGTCAATATTAGGTAACACTTTACTATAGGGGGTCAATATCAGGTAACACTTTACTATAGGGGTCAATATTAGGTAACACTTTACTATAGGGGGTCAATTTTAGGTAACACTTTACTATAGGGGTCAATATTAGGTAACACTTTACTATAGGGGTCAATATCAGGTAACACTTTACTATAGGGGGTCAATATTAGGTAACACTTTACTATAGGGGTCAATATTAGGTAACACTTTACTATAGGGGTCAATATCAGGTAACACTTTACTATAGGGGGTCAACATTAGGTAACACTTTACTATAGGGTGTCAATGTTAGGTAACACTTTACTATAGGGGTCAATATTAGGTAACACTTTACTATAGGGGGTCAATATTAGGTAACACTACTATAGGGGTCAATATTAGGTAACACTTTACTATAGGGGTCAATATTAGGTAACACTACTATAGGGGTCAATATTAGGTAACACTACTATAGGGGGTCAATATTAGGTATCACTTTACTATAGGGGGTCAATATCCGGTATCCCTTTACTATAGGGGTCAATGTTAGGTATCACTACTATAGGGGTCAATATCAGGTAACACTTTACTATAGGGGTCAATATCAGGTAACACTTTACTATAGGGGTCAATATTAGGTAACACTTTACTATAGGGGTCAATATCAGGTAACACTTTACTATAGGGGTCAATGTTAGGTAACACTTTACTATAGGGGTCAATATTAGGTAACACTTTACTATAGGGGTCAATGTTAGGTAACACTTTACTATAGGGGTCAATATTAGGTAACACTTTACTATAGGGGTCAATATCAGGTAACACTACTATAGGGGTCAATATTAGGTAACACTTTACTATAGGGGGTCAATAATAGGTAACACTACTATAGGGGTCAATAGTAGGTAACACTACTATAGGGGTCAATATTAGGTATCACTTTACTATAGGGGTCAATATCAGGTATCACTTTACTATAGGGGTCAATGTTAGGTATCACTACTATAGGGGTCAATATCAGGTAACACTTTTACTATAGGGGTCAATATTAGGTATCACTACTATAGGGGGTCAATATTAGGTAACACTACTATAGGGGGTCAATGTTAGGTAACACTACTATAGGGGGTCAATATTAGGTATCACTTTACTATAGGGGTCAATATTAGGTATCACTACTATCGGGGTCAATATTAGGTAACACGTTACTATAGGGGTCAATATTAGGTAACACTACTATAGGGGTCAATATTAGGTATCACTTTACTATAGGGGGTCAATATTAGGTATCACTACTATAGGGGTCAATATTAGGTATCACTACTATAGGGGTCAATATTAGGTAACACTACTATAGGGGGTCAATATTAGGTAACACTACTATAGGGGTCAATATTAGGTATCACTACTATAGGGGGTCAATATTAGGTATCACTACTATAGAGGGTCAATATCAGGTAACACTACTATAGGGGTCAATATTAGGTATCACATTACTATAGGGGTCAATATCAGGTAACACTACTATAGGGGTCAATATTAGGTATCACTACTATAGGGGTCAATATTAGGTATCACTACTGTAGGGGTCAATATTAGGTATCACGTTACTATAGGGGTCAATATTAGGTAACACGTTACTATAGGGGTCAATGTTAGGTAACACTACTATAAGGGGTCAATATTAGGTAACACTTTACTATAGGGGGTCAATATTATATATACATAGCACCTTTATGAAACCAGTCATAACACCTTAATGAAACCAGTCATAACACCCTAATGAAACCAGTCATAACACCCTAATGAAACCAGTCATAACACCCTAATGAAACCAGTCATAACACCCTAATGAAACTAGTCATAACACCCTAATGCAGGGGTGTCAAAGTCAAATGGACGGAGGGCCAAATAAAAAATTTAGCTACAAGCCGAGGGCCGGACTGTTCGAATGTTCATTGAAACATTTTTAAATGACGCATATAGTCTAGTGAACCTAATTGAACCTACTGAAAACCTAACAAATATATTCCAATATGATCAGATAAATAAAGCAATATTTTCTTATGGCTCTGTCAGTAATCTTTAATTTTCAACAGACACAAAAGACAAATTTCCTTTATATAAAAATCCCCATAACATGAACATTAAATGAAAGAAACCGGTATTCAAGGCACCATCAGTAGCCTATATTTTCTATTTTAGCAAAAGTGGGCTAAATGTACTTCAAAGAAAAAAACAATAATAGCAATTTTCTATCATCCACTCAACTGAAATATTTTTAAAATATAATTGGATTGAAATACAATAAAATAAAGTGCAAAAATCTATTAATCAAAAACAACACTTTGTTTAAGGAGAAGTAACATGCAGTGAAAACAAATATTAAACTTTAACTTTTAAACTTGAACTGAGTAAAAACTCTAAATATGTGATTGCACAGTAATGTTCACTTGTTTGAGGTTGAGGGTGATACTTGGTGGTGTCCCATCTTTTCCACAAGTTCATCAATGTTCGGGGTAAGGCTCTGAGCTGAGGAAATCCTCAGAATTGAGTGGAGGTGTTCAGCAGTAAGTCGACTTCTGTGTGATGTTTTGTTCAAGTTCATCAAAGAAAACAGTTGTTCACACAGGTATGTGCTGCCAAACATAGACAACGTTTGAGCAGCCTGGATGCGCAGCTGGGGCTATTGTGTCGGGGAGGAAACGGGCGAACTCCGCAGCACCCACTGCCGCATATTTTGCCCTCAGTGCATCATTGCATTGGAGGTCAATCAACTCCATTTGGAGGTTTGGTGGTGAGCTTTCCACGTCAACAGCAAATGGGTTACCGAGCAGTTCCAACCTGCTTTTTGTGCTTCAAAGTCAGCAAATCGGCGTCGAAAGTCAGCGGCAAGCATACCTATTTTATCAGCCAACTGTGCGCTCGGGAACGCACTGGTAGAGAGCTTCTCTTTCATGGTCTGGCAGCTGGGAAAGTGGCTCAAATTTTCTTTCCGCATCTGCGTCTCCCACAGAGTCAGTTTGGTTTTAAATGCCTTCACTGTACTGTACATATCAGAGATGACACGATCCCGACCCTGCAGCTGCAAGTTCATTGCATTCAGATGACTCGTAATGTCACACAGAAAAGCCATTTCACACAGAAACATTTCGTCTCGGAGTTGTGTTGTGTCTTTCCCTTTGCTGTCCAAGAACAGACAAATCTCCTCACGAAGCTCGAAACATCTTTGAAGCACCTTTCCCTGGCTTAGCCATCGCACCTCTGTGTGATAAGGCAAATCACCATGCTCCGTTTCTAACTCCGTCAGAAATGCCTTGAACTGGCGGTGATTCAAACCTTTGGCTCTGATAAAGTTAACTGTGCGCGTGATGATGCTCATTACATGCTCCATTTTCAAGGCTTTACCGCACAACGCTTCCTGGTGTATGATACAATGATAAGCTGTCAGCTCACCTGTCGCGTTTTCCTCTTGCATCTTTTCCCGTATCTTCGCCACCAGTCCGCTCCTGTGTCCACACATCGCAGGTGCTCCGTCGGTTGTCAAACCCACAAGTTTTTCCCAAGGCAGCTCCATCTCATTTACACATCTTGACACCTCTTCATACAAATCATGCCCCGTAGTTGTGCCATGCATAGGACGTAAAGCCAAAAACTCCTCTGTCACGCTTAGGCTGGAGTCCACTCCGCGGATGAAAATTGACAACTGGGCAATGTCAGAAATGTCGGTGCTCTCATCCACAGCCAAGGAATATGCAATGAAATCTTTTCCCTTTTTCACAAGCTGCTCTTTTAGATTGATGGACAACTGGTCTACTCTCTCGGCAATGGTGTTTCTGCTCAGACTCACATTTAAAAAGAGTTGCCTTTTTCTGGGCAAACTTCGTCACAAACTTTAATCATGCAGTTTTTGATGAAATCCCCCTCCGTAAATGGCCGGGCTGATTTAGCGATCTCTTCTGCCAAAATAAAACTGGCCTTGACAGCAGCCTGGCCTTGTGATTTGGCTTTTTTGAACAGAGCCTGTCGAGATTTGAGGCCTCGTTTTAATTCCTCTGCCTTTTGTAGCCTTTGT
>NW_026290955.1:167500-175000 GCF_023373465.1 Oncorhynchus keta | reverse complement strand
ACTCTTATCAGACCCTGTTATATGGTGATGTTCATACAACTCTGAATGAATATAGTGTATTGATATGGTTGAATATAGTGTATTGATAGCATGGTTGAATATAGTGTATTGATATGGTTGAATATAGTGGTATTGATATGAATTAGACCCTGTATTGATATGTTGAAACTCTGAATATAGTGTATTGATATGGTTTAAATATAGTTATTGATATGGTTGAGAGTTGAATATAGTGTATTGATATGGTTAATATAGTGTATTGATATGGAATCAGACCCTGTTGAATAGCATGGTGTTGTCCATTACAACTCTGAATCAGACCCTGTTAATATAGTGTATTGATATTTGAATATAATCAGACCCTGTTGGTTGAGCATGGTGTATTGAACTATCAGGTTGAATATGTGTATTGATATGCCCTGTTGACCATATGGTGTTGTTCATTGATATGGTTGAATATAGTGTATTGATATGGTTAGAATATAGTGTATTGATATCTGAATCAGACCCTGTTAGACCAGCATGTGTATTGATATGGTTGAATCAGACCCTGTTAGACCAGCATAGTGTATTGATATGGTTGAATATAGTGTATTGATAGCATGGTGTTGTCCATTACAACTATCAGTGTTAGACCAGCATGGTTTGTCCAATATAGTGTTAGATAGCATGGTGATGTAATATAGTTCTATTGATATGGTTAGACCAGCATGTGTTGTTCATTGATAATTGAGACCCTGTTGACCAGCATGGTGTTGTCCATATAGTGTATTGAGATGTTTGACCAGCATGGTTGAATATAGTGTGAATCAGACCCTGCTAGACCAGCATGGTGTTGTTCATATGGTTGAATCAGACCCTGTTGAAGCATAGTGTATTGATATGGTTGAATAGACCCTGTTATTGCATGGTGTTGTCCTAATCACTACTGGTTATGGTGATTTCACCCAGTCTGAATAGCCCAGTTCCAGCATGGTCCATCTCTGAATCAGAGGTTAGACCAGCATGGTGTTGACCAACTCTGAATCAGACCCTTTGACCAGCATGGTGTTGTCCATTACAACTCTGAATCAGCCTTTAGACCAGCATGGTGTTGTTCATTACAACTCTGAATCAGACCCTGGGACCAGCATGGTGTTGGTCTTCAACTCTGAATCAGACCCTGTTAGACCAGCATGGTGTTGTCCATTACAACTGGAATCAGGTAAACCAGGAGGTGATGATCCAACCCTCTGAATGACCCAGTTCCAGCATGGAGCTGTCACAGTACCTGCAGTGGAGGGTTTGTTGTCTCACCATCACCCTGGTTAGACCAGCATGGTGTTGTTCATCCCAAATGGCACCCTGTTAGACCAGCATGGTGTTGTTCACTAGTTCTGAATCAAGTCCAGCATGGTGCTCTAGACAAAAGTAGTGCACTATGTTTACTAAACTTGAATACCATTTGACCAGGGTCAGGTAAACTATTTATTTTGGAATATGGTGCATTTTGAATCAGACCCTCCAGCATGGTCTTGTACATTACAACTCTGAATCAGACCCTGTTAGACCAGCATGGTGATGTACATTACAACTTGAATCAGACCCTGTTAGACAAACTTTACAACTCTGAACCCACTGATGCCAATGGTGATTTAGGTCAAAGGTCAGAGTTGCCAGCATGTGTTTATATGATCTCTGAATCAGACCCTGTTAGACCAGCATGGTGTTGTCCATTACAACTCTGAATCAGACCCTGTTAGACCAGCATGGTGTTGTCCATTACAACTCTGAATCAGACCCTGTTAGACCAGCATGGTGTTGTTCATTACAACTCTGAATCAGACCCTGTTAGACCAGCATGGTGATGTCCATTACAACTCTGAATCAGACCCTGTTAGACCAGCATGGTGTTGTTCACTACAACTCTGAATCAGACGCTGTTAAGTTGTTCATAGACTTACGCTGCCACTCATGGGCCAGTGGTGACCGTAGACGAAGATCTGGCTCCTAGCGATGTCCACTCTGTTCCAGGCCAGGGCGAGACTCAGCTGGTCAGGGGCAGAGGCATTGGTGCCTACAATCAAACACCAACAAGGCTTTTTGGTTTAATCTTGAAACGCTTCACAGCTGTTCTATAGACTATGACTGGGATTCAAATCAAATGTCTCAATCCCAGAATTCATCTGTTCTATAGACTATGACTGGGATTCAAATCAAATGTCTCAATCCCAGCATTCATCTGTTCTATAGACTATGACTGGGATTCAAATCAAATGTCTCAATCCCAGCATTCATCTGTTCTATAGACTATGACTGGGATTCAAATCAAATG
The DNA here is from genome assembly GCF_023373465.1 of Oncorhynchus keta. Lineage (NCBI taxonomy): Eukaryota > Metazoa > Chordata > Actinopteri > Salmoniformes > Salmonidae > Oncorhynchus > Oncorhynchus keta. The sequence continues at coordinate 172,686 of NW_026290955.1, read as the reverse complement.
TCTCAATCCCAGCATTCATCTGTTCTATAGACTATGACTGGGATTCAAATCAAATGTCTCGATCCCAGCATTCATCTGTTCTATAGACTATGACTGGGATTCAAATCAAATGTCTCAATCCCAGCATTCATCTGTTCTATAGACTATGACTGGGATTCAATCAAATGTCTCAATCCCAGCATTCATCTGTTCTATAGACTATGACTGGGATTCAAATCAAATCTCTCAATCCCAGCATTCATCTGTTCTATAGACTATGACTGGGATTCAAATCAAATCTCTCAATCCCAGCATTCATCTGTTCTATAGACTCTGACTGGGATTCAAATCAAATGTCTCAATCCCAGCATTCATCTGTTCTATAGACTATGACTGGGGTTCAAATCAAATGTCTCAATCCCAGCATTCATCTGTTCTATAGACTATGACTGGGATTCAAATCAAATGTCTCGATCCCAGCATTCATCTGTTCTATAGACTATGACTGGGATTCAAATCAAATGTCTCGATCCCAGCGTATGTGAGAAATATCCTCTCTCTGCAAAGTCAGTGGTGTTAAGTGTGAAGTGAAAAAGAGCAGAAGAACAGTGGAGTGTTCTTCCCAGGTTACCTTTGAGCAAGGCTGTCAGTATGGACATCTCGATATCCTGCTGGCCCTCTGAGCCCATACGAAACACGGTGATCTAACAGGCCCATGAAAGAACAACAACAAAGACATGTGTAAAGGGTCAAAGGTCAACTCTTTTTTTCAGGGATTCAGTCAATACTTTTAAGTGTATACTTTGGAGAGTGTCGTTCGGAGGGCCTTGAAAAGCTTATACTAACAAATACTAATACTAACTAATAATCATAAATACTAATACTAATAAATACAAATACTAATAAATACTAATACGAACAAATTCTAATAATAATACTAATAAATAAATACTAATACTAATAAATACTACTAGTAATACATACTAATACTAATAAATACTAATACTAATACAAATACTAATACTAACAAATAATAATACTAATAAATACTAATAAATAACAAAAATACTAATAGTAATAAATACTAATAATAATACATACTAATACAAATAAATACTAATACTAACACATACTAATACTAACAAATACTAATACTAATAAATAAGAATACTAATAAATACTAATACTAATAAATACTAACACTAAAAATACTAATAGTAATAAATACTAATACTAATAAATACTAACACTAATAAATACTAATACTAATATATACAAATATACAAATAATAATAAATACTAATACTAATACATACTAACACTAATAAATACTAACACTAATAAATACTAATACTAATAAAACTAACACTAATAAAAACTAACACTAATACATACTAACACTAATAAATACTAATACTAATATATACTAATAATAATAAATACTAATACTAATACATACTAACACTAATAAATACTAACACTAATAAATACTAATACTAATAAAACTAACACTAATAAATACTAACACTAATACATACTAACACTAATAAATACTAATACTGATAAATACTAATACTAATAAATGCTAATACTAATAAATACTAATATTTTAGTAATGATACAACTGTGTTTTGAGGACATATGGCACTCTCTCTTCAGGCATTTCTTCTTTGTTAAATGAAGGAGTGGGCCTTTAAACGACATTACTGGGGAACGTGTCAAAGGTCAAGCACGGTTTACAACTCTATCGCACGTCAGGGAGACAGTCAGCAGCGTGTGTGTGTGTGTGTGTGTGTGTGTGTGTGTGTGTGTGTGTGTGTGTGTGTGTGTGTGTGTGTGTGTGTGTGTGTGTGTGTGTGTGTGTGTGTGTGTGCGTGTGTGCGTGCGTGCGTGCGTGCGTGCGTGCGTGTGTGTGTGTGTGCGTGTGTGAGCGTGTGCATGTTAAGTGAAGTCAGAAGTCTCTCATTGTGAATTGTGTCTCTGAATAACAGGAGCTGCCCTTATAAACCACAGACACACCCTGCAGTACATAACAAGGCCTTCAGAGTTAAACAACCCTCTTAGTAAGATAACAGTATCGTCCTTGTTGTTGCCCAGAGCATCCCAAATGCAATAAGACTGTAGGCTTGTCACATGCCAGCAAGGAATGCACTGCTAATAGCACAATTGTGTCTGTTGAAACTTTTCAGAACCGAACCAATCCAATGATTCGCTGATAATGAGCTACGTGTCGCAGCTCCATGACTGATAGCTCCACCACCAGGCCCTCGTGATAGCTCCACCACCAGGCCCTCGTGACAGCTCCACCACAAGGCCCTCGTGATAGCTCCACCACCAGGCCCTTGTGATAGCTCTACCACCAGGCCCTTGTGATAGCTCTACCACCAGGCACTTGTGATAGCTCCACCACCAGGCCCTCGTGATAGCTCCACCACCAGGCCCTCTTGATAGCTCCACCACAAGGCCCTCGTGATAGCTCCACCACAAGGCCCTCGTTATATACTGTAATGTAGTGGACTGTCAATCAGACTGTTATATACTGTAATGTAGTGGACTGTCATTCAGACTGTTATATACTGTCATTCAGACTGTTATATACTGTAATGTAGTGGACTGTCATTCAGACTGTTATATACTGTAATGTAGTGGACTGTCATTCAGACTGTTATATACTGTAATGTAGTGGACTGTCATTCAGTCTGTTATATACTGTCATTCAGTCTGTTATATACTGTAATATAGTGGACTGTCATTCAGACTGTTATATACTGTCATTCAGACTGTTATATACTGTCATTCAGACTGTTATATACTGTAATGTGGTGGACTGTCATTCAGACTGTTATATACTGTAATATAGTGGACTGTCATTCAGACTGTTATATACTGTAATGTAGTGGACTGTCATTCAGACTGTTATATACTGTCATTCAGACTGTTATATACTGTAATGTAGTGGACTGTCATTCAGACTGTTATATACTGTAATGTATTGGACTGTCATTCAGACTGTTATATACTGTAATGTAATGGACTGTCATTCAGTCTGTTATATACTGTCATTCAGACTGTTATATACTGTAATGTAGTGGACTGTCATTCAGACTGTTATATACTGTAATGTAGTGGACTGTCATTCAGACTGTTATATACTGTAATGTAGTGGACTGTCATTCAGACTGTTATATACTGTCATTCAGTCTGTTATATACTGTAATGTGGTGGACTGTCATTCAGACTGTTATATACTGTAATGTAGTGGACTGTCATTCAGACTGTTATATACTGTAATGTAGTGGACTGTCATTCAGACTGTTATATACTGTAATGTAGTGGACTGTCATTCAGACTGTTATATACTGTAATGTAGTGGACTGTCATTCAGACTGTTATATACTGTAATGTAGTGGACTGTCATTCAGACTGTTATATACTGTAATATAGTGGACTGTCATTCAGACTGTTATATACTGTAATGTAGTGGACTGTCATTCAGACTGTTATATACTGTCATTCAGACTGTTATATACTGTATTGTAGTGGACTGTCATTCAGACTGTTATATACTGTAATGTAGTGGACTGTCATTCAGACTGTTATATACTGTAATGTCAGTGGACTGTCATTCAGACTGTTATATACTGTAATGTAGTGGACTGTCATTCAGACTGTTATATACTGTATTGTAGTGGACTGTCATTCAGTCTGTTATATACTGTCATTCAGTCTGTTATATACTGTCATTCAGACTGTTATATACTGTAATGTAGTGGACTGTCATTCAGACTGTTATATACTGTCATTCAGTCTGTTATATACTGTAATGTAGTGGACTGTCATTCAGACTGTTATATACTGTAATGTAGTGGACTGTCATTCAGACTGTTATATACTGTAATGTAGTGGACTGTCATTCAGACTGTTATATACTGTCATTCAGTCTGTTATATACTGTAATGTAGTGGACTGTCATTCAGACTGTTATATACTGTAATGTAGTGGACTGTCATTCAGACTGTTATATACTGTAATGTAGTGGACTGTCATTCAGTCTGTTATATACTGTAATGTAGTGGACTGTCATTCAGACTGTTATATACTGTAATGTAGTGGACTGTCATTCAGACTGTTATATACTGTCATTCAGTCTGTTATATACTGTAATGTAGTGGACTGTCATTCAGACTGTTATATACTGTAATGTAGTGGACTGTCATTCAGTCTGTTATATACTGTAATGTAGTGGACTGTCATTCAGACTGTTATATACTGTAATGTAGTGGACTGTCATTCAGACTGTTATATACTGTCATTCAGTCTGTTATATACTGTAATGTAGTGGACTGTCATTCAGACTGTTATATACTGTCATTCAGACTGTTATATACTGTAATGTAGTGGACTGTCATTCAGACTGTTATATACTGTAATGTAGTGGACTGTCATTCAGACTGTTATATACTGTCATTCAGTCTGTTATATACTGTAATGTAGTGGACTGTCATTCAGACTGTTATATACTGTAATGTAGTGGACTGTCATTCAGACTGTTATATACTGTAATGTAGTGGACTGTCATTCAGACTGTTATATACTGTCATTCAGACTGTTATATACTGTAATGTAGTGGACTGTCATTCAGACTGTTATATACTGTCATTCAGACTGTTATATACTGCAATGTAGTGGACTGTCATTCAGACTGTTATATACTGTCATTCAGTCTGTTATATACTGTATTGTAGTGGACTGTCATTCAGACTGTTATATACTGTCATTCAGTCTGTTATATACTGTAATGTAGTGGACTGTCATTCAGACTGTTATATACTGTCATTCAGTCTGTTATATACTATAATGTAGTGGACTGTCATTCAGTCTGTTATATACTGTCATTCAGACTGTTATATACTGTCATTCAGACTGTTATATACTGTCATTCAGACTGTTATATACTGTAATGTAATGGACTGTCATTCAGACTGTTATATACTGTCATTCAGACTGTTATATACTGTAATGTAGTGGACTGTCATTCAGACTGTTATATACTGTCATTCAGACTGTTATATACTGTAATGTAGTGGACTGTCATTCAGACTGTTATATACTGTAATGTAGTGGACTGTCATTCAGACTGTTATATACTGTCATTCAGACTGTTATATACTGTCATTCAGACTGTTATATACTGTCATTCAGTCTGT
>NW_026290955.1:137500-162500 GCF_023373465.1 Oncorhynchus keta | reverse complement strand
GGTGATGTAGTTGAAGATGTGAGACAGGGATGATGGTGATGTAGTATGAAGATGTGAGACAGGGATGATGGTGATGTAGTTGAAGATGTGAGACAGGGATGATGGTGATGTAGTTGAAGATGTGAGACAGGGATAATGGTGATGTAGTATGAAGATGTGAGACAGGGATAATGGTGATGTATTTGAAGATGTGAGACAGGGATAATGGTGATGTAGTATGAAGATGTGAGACAGGGATGATGGTGATGTAGTTGAAGCATGTGAGACAGGGATGATGGTGATGTATTACGAAGATGTGAGACAGGGATGATGGTGATGTAGTATGAAGATGTGAGACAGGGATGATGGTGATGTAGTTGAAGATGTGAGACAGGGATGATGGTGATGTAATTGAAGATGTGAGACAGGGATGATGGTGATGTATTACGAAGATGTGAGACAGGGATAATGGTGATGTAGTTGAAGATGTGAGACAGGGATGATGGTGATGTAGTTGAAGATGTGAGACAGGGATGATGGTGATGTAGTTGAAGATGTGAGACAGGGATGATGGTGATGTAGTTGAAGATGTGAGACAGGGATGATGGTGATGTAATTGAAGATGTGAGACAGGGATGATGGTGATGTAGTATGAAGATGTGAGACAGGGATGATGGTGATGTAGTTGAAGATGTGAGACAGGGATGATGGTGATGTAATTGAAGATGTGAGACAGGGATGATGGTGATGTAGTATGAAGATGTGAGACAGGGATGATGGTGATGTAATTGAAGATGTGAGACAGGGATGATGGTGATGTAATTGAAGATGTGAGACAGGGATGATGGTGATGTAGTATGAAGATGTGAGACAGGGATGATGGTGATGTAGTTGAAGATGTGAGACAGGGATGATGGTGATGTAATTGAAGATGTGAGACAGGGATGATGGTGATGTAATTGAAGATGTGAGACAGGGATGATGGTGATGTAGTATGAAGATGTGAGACAGGGAGAATGGTGATGTAGTTGAAGATGTGAGACAGGGATAATGGTGATGTAGTATGAAGATGTGAGACAGGGATGATGGTGATGTAATTGAAGATGTGAGACGGGGATGATGGTGATGTAGTTGAAGATGTGAGACAGGGATGATGGTGATGTAATTGAAGATGTGAGACAGGGATGATGGTGATGTAGTATGAAGATGTGAGACAGGGATGATGGTGATGTAATTGAAGATGTGAGACAGGGATGATGGTGATGTATTACGAAGATGTGAGACAGGGATGATGGTGATGTAGTTGAAGAAGCTGTGAGACAGGGATGATGGTGATGTAGTTGAAGATGTGAGACAGGGATGATGGTGATGTAGTTGCGGATGTGAGACAGGGAAGATGGTGATGTAGTTGAAGATGTGAGACGGGGATGATGGTGATTTAGAAGGATGTGAGACAGGGATGATGGTGATGTAGTTGAAGAAGCTGTGAGACAGGGATGATGGTGATGTAGTTGAAGATGTGAGACAGGGAAGATGGTGATGTAGTTGAAGATGTGAGACAGGGATAATGGTGATGTAGTTGAAGATGTGAGACAGGGATGATGGTGATGTAATTGAAGATGTGAGACAGGGATGATGGTGATGTAGTTGAAGATGTGAGACAGGGATGATGGTGATGTAATTGAAGATGTGAGACAGGGATAATGGTGATGTAGTTGAAGATGTGAGACAGGGATGATGGTGATGTAATTGAAGATGTGAGACAGGGATAATGGTGATGTAGTTGAAGATGTGAGACAGGGATGATGGTGATGTAGTTGAAGATGTGAGACAGGGATGATGGTGATGTATTACGAAGATGTGAGACAGGGATGATGGTGATGTAGTATGAAGATGTGAGACAGGGATAATGGTGATGTAATTGAAGATGTGAGACAGGGATGATGGTGATGTAATTGAAGATGTGAGACAGGGATGATGGTGATGTAATTGAAGATGTGAGACGGGGATGATGGTGATGTAATTGAAGATGTGAGACGGGGATGATGGTGATGTAGTATGAAGATGTGAGACAGGGATAATGGTGATGTAATTGAAGATGTGAGACAGGGATGATGGTGATGTATTTGAAGATGTGAGACAGGGATAATGGTGATGTAATTGAAGATGTGAGACAGGGATGATGGTGATGTATTACGAAGATGTGAGACATGGATAATGGTGATGTAATTGAAGATGTGAGACAGGGATGATGGTGATGTAATTGAAGATGTGAGACGGGGATGATGGTGATGTAGTTGAAGATGTGAGACGGGGATGATGGTGATGTAATTGAAGATGTGAGACAGGGATGATGGTGATGTAGTTGAAGATGTGAGACAGGGATGATGGTGATGTAATTGAAGATGTGAGACGGGGATGATGGTGATGTAATTGAAGATGTGAGACGGGGATGATGGTGATGTAGTTGAAGATGTGAGACAGGGATGATGGTGATGTATTACGAAGATGTGAGACAGGGATGATGGTGATGTAATTGAAGATGTGAGATGGGGATGATGGTGATGTAATTGAAGATGTGAGACAGGGATGATGGTGATGTAGTTGAAGATGTGAGACAGGGATGATGGTGATGTAGTTGAAGATGTGAGACAGGGATGATTGTGATGTAGTTGAAGATGTGAGACAGGGATAATGGTGATGTAGTTGAAGATGTGAGACAGGGATGATGGTGATGTAGTTGAAGATGTGAGACAGGGATGATGGTGATGTAGTTGAAGATGTGAGACAGGGATAATGGTGATGTAGTTGAAGATGTGAGACAGGGATGATGGTGATGTAGTTGAAGATGTGAGACAGGGATGATTGTGATGTAGTTGAAGATGTGAGACAGGGATGATGGTGATGTAGTTGAAGATGTGAGACAGGGATGATGGTGATGTAGTTGAAGATGTGAGACAGGGATGATGGTGATGTAGTTGAAGATGTGAGACAGGGATGATGGTGATGTAGTTGAAGATGTGAGACAGGGATGATGGTGATGCAGTATGAAGATGTGAGACATGGATGATGGTGATGTAGTTGAAGATGTGAGACAGGGATGATGGTGATGTAGTATGAAGATGTGAGACAGGGATGATGGTGATGTAGTTGAAGATGTGAGACAGGGATGATGGTGATGTAGTTGAAGATGTGAGACAGGGATGATGGTGATGTAGTTGAAGATGTGAGACAGGGATGATGGTGATGCAGTATGAAGATGTGAGACAGGGATGATGGTGATGTAGTTGAAGATGTGAGACAGGGATGATGGTGATGTAGTTGAAGATGTGAGACAGGGATGATGGTGATGTAGTTGAAGATGTGAGACAGGGATGATGGTGATGTAGTTGAAGATGTGAGACAGGGATGATGGTGATGTAGTTGAAGATATGAGACAGGGATGATGGTGATGTAGTTGAAGATGTGAGACAGGGATAATGGTGATGTAGTTGAAGATGTGAGACAGGGATGATGGTGATGTAATTGAAGATGTGAGACAGGGATGATGGTGATGTAATTGAAGATGTGAGACAGGGATGATGGTGATGTAGTATGAAGATGTGAGACAGGGATGATGGTGATGTAGTTGAAGATGTGAGACAGGGATAATGGTGATGTAATTGAAGATGTGAGACAGGGATGATGGTGATGTAATTGAAGATGTGAGACAGGGATAATGGTGATGTTGTTGAAGATATGAGACAGGGATAATGGTGATGTTGTTGAAGATGTGAGACAGGGATGATGGTGATGTAGTTGAAGATGTGAGACAGGGATAATGGTGATGTAGTTGAAGATGTGAGACAGGGATAATTGTGATGTAATTGAAGATGTGAGACAGGGATGATGGTGATGTAATTGAAGATGTGAGACAGGGATGATGGTGATGTAGTATGAAGATGTGAGACAGGGATGATGGTGATGTAGTTGAGCATGTGAGACAGGGATAATGGTGATGTAATTGAAGATGTGAGACAGGGATGATGGTGATGTAGTTCATGTTATCGTTGTTTATGAGGACATATTCTTAAACTGTATTTTATGAGGAACACTCTGACTCTGGGATGCAGGGTTTTTGAAGTAGAATGGTGTCAGGTCTTCAATGATGATGGATATTGGCTGTGTTGACTTATTTCATGTAGCGGGTCAAATGATTGTACACGTGACACATGAATGACAATACAGGATGACACAAATGAATGGGACGGTTTTATTGATGCATCAAATAACATAAAACAATTCAATTATTAAAATGTCGCTTTACTTTCATCACAAATTATAATCTTTAATGTTTGAATATATTTTGAATACATTAGGTTTTTACTTACAGTATGTGGTAAAAAAAAAAAAGTGTTTCTAAAATGTACGTAAGGCTTAAAAAAAAACATTTTAACTACCAAATTGTCTAGATACTAAAACCGTCACTTATGACGCACTCAATGCATTGGAGAGGAATTCGTTAGCATTATTAGCATAACACTTAGAATTCCTGTCCAATGCATTGAGAGGAATTCGTTAGCATTATTAGCATAACACTTAGAATTCCTGTCCAATGCATTGGAGAGGAATTAGTTAGCATTATTAGCATAACACTTAGAATTCCTGTCCAATGCATTGGAGAGGAATTCGTTAGCATTATTAGCATAACACTTAGAATTCCTGTCCAATGCATTGGAGAGGAATTCTAAGTGTTATTAATGTCACTCATGGGAACATATCCTGTTCATAATAATGTCTTCCCTAACTCACCAGAGATCGTTTCTTCATACATTCCATCACCATGAGGAAGATCTGCTGGGCCTATGCTAATGTAGTTAAACGTCTTCTGGATGGTGAACAGGAGCTGGTCCTTCACGCTATCACTGACCAAGCTGAGGGGAGACAGAGAGACTGGTCAGACCACCTTCCAGTCTACCATTAGGAAGATCTGACTGCTGAGGGGTAGACAGAGAGACTGGTCAGACCACCTCTACAGTCTACTCTTCACTGACCAAGCTGAGGGGAGACAGAGACACTGGTCAGACCACCTCTACAGTCTACTCTTTAGACTGACCAAGCTGAGGGAGACAGAGAGACTGGTCAGACCACCTCTACAGTCTACTCTTTAGACTGACCAAGCTGAGGGGAGACAGAGAGACTGGTCAGACCACCTCTACAGTCTACTCTTTAGACTGACCAAGCTGAGGGGAGACAGAGAGACTGGTCAGACCACCTCTACAGTCTACTCTTTAGACTGACCAAGCTGAGGAGACAGAGACACTGGTCAGACCACCTCTACAGTCTACTCTTTAGACTGACCAAGCTGAGGGGAGACAGAGACACTGGTCAGACCACCTCTATAGTCTACTCTTTAGACTGACCAAGCTGAGGAGACAGAGAGACTGGTCAGACCACCTCTACAGTCTACTCTTTAGACTGACCAAGCTGAGGGGAGACAGAGAGACTGGTCAGACCACCTCTTCAGTCTACTCTTTAGACTGACCAAGCTGAGGGGAGACAGAGAGACTTGTCAGACCACCTCTATAGTCTACTCTTTAGACTGACCAAGCTGAGGAGACAGAGACACTGGTCAGACCACCTCTATAGTCTACTCTTTAGACCTACCAAGCTGAGGAGACAGAGACACTGGTCAGACCACCTCTACAGTCTACTCTTTAGACCTACCAAGCTGAGGGAGACAGAGAGACTGGTCAGACCACCTCTACAGTCTACTCTTTAGACCTGACCAAGCTGAGGAGAGACAGAGAGACTGGTCAGACCACCTCTACAGTCTACTCTTTAGACTGACCAAGCTGAGGAGAGACAGAGAGACTGGTCAGACCACCTCTACAGTCTACTCTTTAGACTGACCAAGCTGAGGAGAGACAGAGAGACTGGTCAGACCACCTCTACAGTCTACTCTTTAGACTGACCAAGCTGAGGGAGACAGAGAGACTGGTCAGACAACCTCTACAGTCTACTCTTTAGACCTACCAAGCTGAGGGGAGACAGAGAGACTGGTCAGACCACCTCTACAGTCTACTCTTTAGGCAAAGATTATTCATGTTATATTCCATTTTAAAGTATTTGCGATGTGCTTCAGTTTGGAGTTTACATTCTTAGTACTATTCAGTTGGTTCCATTGTAACTAAATCAATTTTATTATATTTTTATTTAACCTTTATTTAACTATTTAATTAATTTAACTTAACTTAATTTAACTTAATAACGTAATAAATTAATTTAACTTAATTAATTTAACTTTATTCAAATCAGTTAAGAACAAATTCATCAGAACACAGCCCTGTTCTAGTTCTGTTTCTGCTAGTGTGGACATTAGATCACAGCCCTGTTCTAGTTCTGTTTCTGCTAGTGTGGACATTAGAACACAGCCCTGTTCTAGTTCTGTTTCTGCTAGTGTGGACATTAGATCACAGCCCTGTTCTAGTTCTGTTTCTGCTAGTGTGGACATTAGAACACAGCCCTGTTCTAGTTCTGTTTCTGCTAGTGTGGACATTAGATCACAGCCCTGTTCTCGTTCTGTTTCTGCTAGTGTGGACATTAGATCACAGCCCTGTTCTAGTTCTGTTTCTGCTAGTGTGGACATTAGATCACAGCCCTGTTCTAGTTCTGTTTCTGCTAGTGTGGACATTAGAACACAGCCCTGTTCTAGTTCTGTTTCTGCTAGTGTGGACATTAGATCACAGCCCTGTTCTAGTTCTGTTTCTGCTAGTGTGGACATTAGATCACAGCCCTGTTCTAGTTCTGTTTCTGCTAGTGTGGACATTAGATCACAGCCCTGTTCTAGTACTGTTTCTGCTAGTGTGGACATTAGAACACAGCCCTGTTCTAGTACTGTTTCTGCTAGTGTGGACATTAGATCACAGCCCTGTTCTAGTTCTGTTTCTGCTAGTGTGGACATTAGATCACAGCCCTGTTCTAGTTCTGTTTCTGCTAGTGTGGACATTAGATCACAGCCCTGTTCTAGTTCTGTTTCTGCTAGTGTGGACATTAGATCACAGCCCTGTTATCGTTCTGTTTCTGCTAGTGTGGACATTAGATCACAGCCCTGTTCTAGTTCTGTTTCTAATCCAACGTCCTATATACTGTCTCTAACATGAATTTGACATGTGTCTGACATGTATCTGACATGTATCTGACATGTATCTGACATGTGTTTTATATGTATTTGAAATATATCTGAAATATATTTGACATATATTTGACATGTATTTGACATGTATCTGACATGTATCTGACATGTATTTGATATGTTTTTAAGCATATATTTGACATGTATTTGACATGTATCTGACATGTATCTGACATGTATCTGACATGTATTTGATATGTTTTTAAGCATATATTTGACATGTATTTGATATGTTTTTAAGCATATATTTGACATGTATCTGACATATATTTGACATATATCTGACATATATCTGACATGTATTTGACATATATTTGACATGTATCTGACATGTATCTGACATGTATTTGATATGTTTTTAAGCATATATTTGACATGTATTTGACATGTGTTTGATATGTATTTGAAATATATCTGAAATATATTTGACATATATTTGACATATATTTGACATATATCTGACATGTATCTGACATGTATCTGACATGTATTTGATATGTTTTTACATATAATTGACATGTATTTGACATGTATCTGACAGATATCTGACATATATTTGACATGTATCTGACATGTATTTGATATGTTTTTAGCATATATTTGACATATATTTCACATATATTTGACATGTATTTGACATGTATCTAATATGTATCTGACATGTATTTGACATATATTTGACATATATTTGACATGTATCTGACATGTATCTGACATATATTTGACATATATTTGACATATATTTGACATGTATTTGACATGTATCTGACATATATTTGACATGTATTTGACATGTATCTGACATATATTTGACATGTATTTGACATGTATCTGACATATATTTGACATGTATCTGACATGATTTGACATATATTTGACATGTATCTGACATGTATTTGACAATATTTGACATGTATCTGACATGTATTTGACATATATTTGACATGTATCTGACATGTATCTGACATGTATCTGACATATACCTGACGTGTATCTGACATGTATCTGACATGTATCTGACATGTATTTGATATGTTTTTAAGCATATAATTGACATGTATTTGACATGTATCTGACATATATCTGACATATATTGGACATGTATCTGACATGTATTTGATATGTTTTTAAGCATATATTTGACATATATTTCACATGTATTTGACATGTATTTGACATGTATCTGATATGTATCTGACATGTATTTGACATATATTTGACATGTATCTGACATGTATCTGACCATGTATCTGACATGTATCTGACATGTATCTGACATGTATTTGACATATATTTGACATGTATCTGACATGTATCTGACATATATTTGACATGTATCTGACATGTATTTGATATGTTTTTAAGCATATATTTGACATGTATCTGACATGTATTTGATATGTTTTTAAGCATATATTTGACATGTATTTGACATGTATCTGACATGTATTTGACATGAATTTGACATGTATCTGACATGTATTTGACATGTATTTGACATGTATCTGACATGTATCTGACATGTATTTGACATGTATCTGACATGTATCTGACATGTATCTGACATGTATCTGACATGTATCTGACATGTGTTTGACATGTATCTGACATGTGTTTGACATGTATCTGACATGTATCTGACATGTATCTGACATGTGTTTGATACGTTTTTAAGCATATATTTGACATGTATTTGACATATATTTGACATGTATCTGACATGTATTTGATATGTTTTTAAGCATATATTTGACATGTATCTGACATGTATTTGATATGTTTTTAAGCATATATTTGACATGTATCTGACATGTATTTGATATGTTTTTAAACATATATTTGACATGTATTTGACATATTTGACATATATTTGACATGTATCTGACATGTATCTGACATGTATTTGACATGTATCTGACATGTATCTGACATGTATCTGACATGTGTTTGACATGTATCTGACATGTGTTTGACATGTATCTGACATGTGTTTGACATGTATCTGACATGTGTTTGACATGTATCTGACATGTGTTTGATACGTTTTTAAGCATATATTTTTTGCATGTATGTGACCCAGGTCTGTTTCTCACCCGTCGTCCTCAGAGTATCTGTGTGCGAAGGAGATGATGTCAGAGGCCCGTCCACTGCCGTCACAGACCACCACCGGGACAGGGGGTCCTCCCTCAGGCTCTCCAGGACTATGGAGATGACGTTGGGACCCCCTCCAGGATCAGACAGACCAGAGGCACCCCTGACCCAGACCTGGCAGAGGCAGACAAAACAACATGTTATAGACCCCCTGACCTGGCAGAGGCAGACAAAACAACATGACCCCTGACCTGGTAGAGGCAGACAAAACAACATGACCCCTGACCTGGCAGAGGCAGACAAAACAACATGACCCCTGACCCCTAGCCTGGCAGAGACAGACACAACAACATGACCCCCTGACCCCTAGCCTGGCAGAGACAGACACAACAACATGACCCCTGACCCTAGCCTGGCAGAGACAGACACAACAACATTACCCCTGACCTGGCAGAGACAGACACAACAACATGACCCCTGACCCTGACCTGGCAGAGACATACACAACAACATGGCCCCCTGACCCTGACCTGGCAGAGGCAGACAAAACAACATGACCCCTGACCTGGCTGAGACAGACACAACAACATGACCCCCTGACCCCTAGCCTGGCAGAGACAGACACAACAACATTACCCCTGACCTGGCAGAGACATACACAACAACATGACCCCTGACCTGGCAGAGACATACACAACAACATGACCCCCTGACCCCTAGCCTGGCAGAGACAGACACAACAACATGACACCTGACCTGGCAGAGACAGACACAACAACATGACCCCCTGACCCTGACCTGGCAGAGACAGACACAACAACATGGCCCCCTGACCCTGACCTGGCAGAGACAGACACAACAACATGACACCTGACCTGGCAGAGACAGACACAACAACATGGCCCCCTGACCCTGACCTGGCAGAGACAGACACAACAACATGACCCCTGACCCCTAGCCTGGCAGAGACAGACACAACAACATGACCCCCTGACCCCTAGCCTGGCAGAGACAGACACAACAACATGACCCTCTGACCCCTAGCCTGGGAGAGACAGACACAACAACATGTTATAATGATGATAAAGACAAATAGCAGCAAAACAAAGTTCCCAGACTTCGTTTTTTTTAAAGCTTTTTTAAAAATGGAACCTTGAATAATTTTCATAATGCCTCCTATATTAGTTCCTATTCATGTTGTTAGTCCTCAGACACAGTGGTGCCGCCTGTAGTCAGTATGTGGTCCTCAGACACAGCAGTGTTGCCTGTAGTCAGTATGTGGTCCTCAGCGGTGCTGCCTGTAGTCAGTATGTGGTCCTCAGCGGTGCTGCCTGTAGTCAGCATGTGGTCCTCAGCGGTGCTGCCTGTAGTCAGTATGTGGTCCTCAGCGGTGCTGCCTGTAGTCAGTATGTGGTCCTCAGCGGTGCTGCCTGTAGCCAGCATGTGGTCCTCAGACACAGCAGTGTTGCCTGTAGTCAGTATGTGGTCCTCAGCGGTGCTGCCTGTAGTCAGTATGTGGTCCTCAGCGGTGCTGCCTGTAGCCAGCATGTGGTCCTCAGACACAGCAGTGTTGCCTGTAGTCAGCATGTGGTCCTCAGCGGTGCTGCCTGTAGTCAGTATGTGGTCCTCAGCGGTGCTGCCTGTAGTCAGCATGTGGTCCTCAGCGGTGCTGTCTGTAGTCAGTATGTGGTCCTCAGACACAGCGGTGCTGTCTGTAGCCAGTATGTGGTCCTCAGCGGTGCTGCCTGTAGTCAGCATGTGGTCCTCAGCGGTGCTGCCTGTAGTCAGTATGTGGTCCTCAGCGGTGCTGCCTGTAGTCAGCATGTGGTCCTCAGCGGTGCTGCCTGTAGTCAGTATGTGGTCCTCAGCGGTGCTGCCTGTAATCAGCATGTGGTCCTCAGCGGTGCTGCCTGTAGTCAGTATGTGGTCCTCAGACACAGCGGTGCTGCCTGTAGTCAGCATGTGGTCCTCAGCGGTGCTGCCTGTAGTCAGTATGTGGTCCTCAGCGGTGCTGCCTGTAGTCAGCATGTGGTCCTCAGCGGTGCTGCCTGTAGTCAACATGTGGTCCTCAGCGGTGCTGCCTGTAGTCAGTATGTGGTCCTCAGCGGTGCTGCCTGTAGTCAGTATGTGGTCCTCAGACACAGCGGTGCTGCCTGTAGTCAGCATGTGGTCCTCATAGGCCTCAGACACAGTATTAATGTCAGGGTAGTTGAAGTCAGAGGTGACAGCTGAGCATCCCTTTGTTGTCCCTGCCTTATCATGATCTCCAGGCATAGGATGACAAAGGGAAACCCACAGGTCACATAGATCAGCTCCTCACCGGGGTACAGCAGTGCAGGACAGGCTCTCTCTGATCAACACACCTAAAGAAGCCTGGACTATGACAACACGAGGGTACCTTGTATCTCAGACTCTAATACGGTGTATAGTTCCAACATTAGCATTAACATTAGATGATTCATGGTAAATATGAAGTTGTTCTGGTCTGAGACCTGAAGACTTGTTGTTAGTTAGCTCCTCTGCTAATGCCTCGGTCTTTAGCTCAACGGGCTTACACTGCCTGGTGTCACACAGACAACCCCCCACCCCCCCCCACCACCACCAATCTGTCAGACTTACGTGTGTTGATCTTCTGCAGGGAGATGTGTTTCTCCAGCTGACGGCGAAGACGGACCTCCGCGCCGTACTTTCCCGGGTCCCGTTATCTGCTAGGATGAAGTGGGAGTGGCTGTTGTTGAGGACAGACAGCTTGGACATGGGGTTGGACATGGCCTGGTACGGACGTGTCACCTGGGCGGGAGACATATAATAACATCATGTTTAACGTGGAGTTGAATTGAATTGAGTTGAGGAGTTGAATTGAATTGAGGAGTTGAATTGAATTGATTGAGTTGAATTGAATTGAGGAGTTGAATTGAGAGTTGAGGAGTTGAATTGAATTGATTTGAGGAGTTGAATTGAATTGAGTTGAGGAGTTGAATTGAATTGAGTTGAGGAGTTGAATTGAATTGAGTTGAGGAGTTGAATTGAATTGAGTTGAGGAGTTGAATTGAATTGATTTGAGGAGTTGAATTGAGTTGAGGAGTTGAATTGAATTGAGTTGAGGAATTGAATTGAGTTGAGGAGTTGAATTGAATTGAGTTGAGGAGTTGAATTGAATTGAGTTGAGGAGTCGAATTGAATTGAGGAGTTGAATTGAATTGAGTTGAGGAGTTGAATTGAATTGAGTTGAGGAGTTGAATTGAATTGAGTTGAGGAGTTGAATTGAATTGATTTGAGGAGTTGAATTGAGTTGATCAATTGAATTGAGTTGAGGAGTTGAATTGAATTGAGTTGAGGAGTTGAATTGAATTGAGTTGAGGAGTTGAATTGAGTTGAATTTAAATAGAGAATCACACACCTTAACAAGTTCCCAAGTTGCAGTTATCTGTGACTTACGTCTCTTCCTATCAGATCCTCCTTGTTCTCCACGATGCCCCATGGAGCGATCCCGATGGCACACACTTTCCCCCTGGACTTTGAGGAGTGGTCCTTCAATGCATCTCCTACATGCCGGATCACCCCTGGGATACACATGGAGCCTGTTCAGCACTAATAAGAGACATGGACTCAGACTCCTACATGCCGGATCACCCCTAGGATACACATGGAGCCCGTTCAGCACTAATAAGAGACATGGACTCAGACTCCTACATGCCGGATCACCCCTAGGATACACATGGAGCCCGTTCAGCACTAATAAGAGACATGGACTCCATTCAGACACGATGCCGGATCATGGATTTGGAGCTCGGACTCAGACTAACACGGACTCACTCAGACTCCTACAGATCACCCCTAGAACACATGGAGGTACCCTAATAAGAGACTCAGACTTGAATATAGGGACTTGACTCAGACTCAGACTTGAACACCAGGGACTTGGTATCATTACTATTATTATTATTGAACACCAGGGACTTGGTCCTCGACTCGGACTCAGACTTGAACACTAGGGACTTGGTCCTCGACTCGGACTCAGACTTGAACACTAGGGACTTGGTACTCGACTCGGACTCAGACTTGAACACTAGGGACTTGGTGCTGGACTCGGACTCAGACTTGAACACTAGGGACTTGGTCCTCGACTCGGACTCAGACTTGAACACTAGGGACTTGGTCCTCGACTCGGACTCAGACTTGAACACTAGGGACTTGGTCCTCGACTCGGACTCAGACTTGAACACTAGGGACTTGGTCTCAGACTCAGACTTGAACACTAGGGACTTGGTCCTCGACTCGGACTCAGACTTGAACACTAGGGACTTGACTCAGACTCAGACTTGAACACTAGGGACTTGGTCCTCGACTCGGACTCAGACTTGAACACCAGGGACTTGGTACTCAGACTCAGACTTGAACACTAGGGACTTGGTCCTCGACTCGGACTCAGACTTGAACACTAGGGACTTGGTGCTGGACTCAGACTTGAACACTAGGGACTTGGTCTCGACTCGGACTCAGACTTGAACACCAGGGACTTGGTACTCGACTCGGACTCAGACTTGAACACTAGGGACTTGGTGCTGGACTCTGACTCAGACTTGAACACTAGGGACTTGGTGCTGGACTCAGACTTGAACACTAGGGACTTGGTACTCGACTCGGACTCAGACTTGAACACTAGGGACTTGGTGCTGGACTCAGACTTGAACACTAGGGACTTGGTACTCGACTCGGACTCAGACTTGAACACCAGGGACTTGGTACTCGACTCAGACTTGAACACTAGGGACTTGATACTCGACTCGGACTCAATATTTAGTGACTTGCCTACGTTGCCGTTGGTTGCTAGATACCTCAGTGAGCATGTCAGTGAATGTAACACACCGTTAGCAAACTGGAGTACGTACCAGTGCTGACTCCGCCAGTGAGTATCCAGGCCCCGGTGGTGACTGCAGCCTGGATCAGACCCTTTCCAAACACCTGTTTTAGTTTGGGCTGCAAGTCAAAGTTCTGCAGTCCCCCGTGGACGGAGATGAGCAGGGTGGGGAGCTCCAGCTGCCAGTCTTTCACCATCAGGTGGAGCATGTTGTCTGGCTTGGAATCATACGCCACGCGGATGTACTGAGGGGGAGAGATGGACGGAGAGAGAGGAGGAGTAAATGACAAAGGGGTTGAAGACATTTAATACAAACGCCACATGGATGTACTGTAGGGGAGAGATGGATGGAGAGAGTGAACAAGATGATGGTGGCATGGTTCATGTCTTCATGTCTTCATGGTTCATGTCTTCATGGTTCATGGTTCATGTCTTCATGGTTCATGTCTTCATGGTTCATGGTTCATGTCTTAATGGTTCATGTCTTCATGGTTCATGTCTTCATGGTTCATGTCTTCATGGTTCATGTCTTCATGGTTCATGGTTCATGTCTTAATGGTTCATGTCTTCATGGTTCATGTCTTAATGGTTCATGTCTTCATGTCTTCATGGTTCATGTCTTCATGTCTTCATGGTTCATGTCTTCATGTCTTCATGGTTCATGTCTTCATGGTTCATGTCTTCATGGTTCATGTCTTCATGGTTCATGTCTTCATGGTTCATGTCTTCATGGTTCATGTCTTCATGGTTCATGTCTTCATGGTTCATGGTTCATGTCTTCATGGTTCATGTCTTCATGGTTCATGTCTTCATGGTTCATGTCTTCATGGTTCATGTCTTCATGTCTTCATGTCTTCATGGTTCATGTCTTCATGGTTCATGTCTTCATGGTTCATGTCTTCATGGTTCATGTCTTCATGGTTCATGTCTTCATGGTTCATGTCTTCATGGTTCATGTCTTCATGGTTCATGTCTTCTTGGTTCATGTCTTCATGTCTTCATGGTTCATGTCTTCATGGTTCATGTCTTCATGGTTCATGTCTTCATGGTTCATGTCTTCATGTCTTCATGGTTCATGTCTTCATGGTTCATGTCTTCATGGTTCATGTCTTCTGGTTCATGTCTTCATGGTTCATGTCTTCATGGTTCATGTCTTCATGGTTCATGTCTTCATGGTTCATGTCTTCATGGTTCATGTCTTCATGGTTCATGTCTTCATGGTTCATGTCTTCATGTCTTCATGGTTCATGTCTTCATGGTTCATGTCTTCATGGTTCATGTCTTCATGGTTCATGTCTTCATGGTTCATGTCTTCATGGTTCATGTCTTCATGGTCATGGTTCATGTCTTCATGGTTCATGTCTTCATGGTTCATGTCTTCATGGTTCATGTCTTCATGGTTCATGTCTTCATGTCTTCATGGTTCATGTCTTCATGGTTCATGTCTTCATGGTTCATGTCTTCATGGTTCATGGTTCATGTCTTCATGGTTCATGTCTTCATGTCTTCATGGTTCATGTCTTCATGGTTCATGTCTTCATGGTTCATGGTTCATGTCTTCATGTCTTCATGGTTCATGTCTTCATGGTTCATGGTTCATGTCTTCATGGTTCATGTCTTCATGGTTCATGTCTTCATGGTTCATGTCTTCATGGTTCATGTCTTCATGGTTCATGTCTTCATGGTTCATGTCTTCATGGTTCATGTCTTCATGGTTCATGTCTTCATGGTTCATGTCTTCATGGTTCATGTCTTCATGGTTCATGTCTTCATGGTTCATGTCTTCTCGGTTCATGTCTTCATGTCTTCATGGTTCATGTCTTCATGGTTCATGTCTTCATGGTTCATGTCTTCATGGTTCATGTCTTCATGTCTTCATGGTTCATGTCTTCATGGTTCATGTCTTCATGGTTCATGTCTTCATGTCTTCTTGGTTCATGTCTTCATGGTTCATGTCTTCATGTCTTCATGGTTCATGGGGCGGCAGCGTAGCCTAGTGGTTAGAGCGTTGGACTAGCAACCGGAAGGTTGCGAGTTCAAACCCCCGAGCTGACAAGGTACAAATCTGCCGTTCTGCCCCTGAACAGGAAGTTAACCCACTGTTCCCAGGCCGTCATTGAAAATAAGAATCTGTTCTTAACTGACTTGCCTGGTAAAATAAAGGTAAAATTTATATTAAATGTCTTCATGTCTTCTTGGTTCATGTCTTCATGGTTTATGAGGACATTCTATTTCAACTACTGTTAACGTTGAGGAGAGATGAGAGAATGAAGGGTTGAGGAGGAGAGGAAAAAGGGTCAGGAAGTGAATGTATAAATGGAGGATGCCTCAAAGGAATGAAGGAAAGAAGATGGCGTCTAACCATGGCCTTGTTGACATGTCCTCCTCCCTGAAACTCCATGATGCCGTATGTGTCTGTGGGCGTGGCCCGTGTGTGTTTAAGCACGGACCAGCGTTCCATGGGCACCGCCCCCTGACCGATCTGACCTGCCTCTTCCGCCGCCCTAGTGGTCGCCCCCGGGATGACGGCCACATGCTGGTTCACTACCTGACCACAACTGCACCTGGAGGTAGAAAGGGAGGACATTGGGGGTTATAAATGCTTATTGCTGGTGTTATAATGCATTATAACCACTTCATAGTGCTTTCTACATGTTGGTTTGTAAAGTGTTAACGTAAGCGCGATGGAATGTGGAACACGAACAGACTGATGGTGGTAGCAGCTATGAAAGATGACTAGTAGTAGCTTCGTCAACGTAGCATAAAGCTACATCACCATGTTACTGACAGCTGTTACGGTTCATGTTTGTGTGCTGACCAATTTCAGCGGCATCTCTGTTTGCTGTAGATCTATCTGAGTGTGTGTGTGTGGGGGGGGTCACGTTAAATCCCCACAATCACCACCATGTGAAAGGATTTGGGCCTTAATAAGGGATTTGGGCCACGTAACGGCAGGTTGTTTTTCAATTTTCTTTTTTTTACTGAGAGCGTTTCGGTACGAGTGGAGATTTCATTAAGTCTACGTCCCAAATAGCATCATGTTCCCTTTGTAGTGCACTACGTTTGACCACTACGTTTGACCAGGACTGATAACAGTGCCCTATATAGGGCATAGGATGCCACTTGGGATGTACACTAAATTCTACAGCACTCTAAAAACATTTATTTTATTAAAACTGGGTCATTGAAAGCCCTCTCTCTCTCTGCCTCAACAAATGATCTGCTGCTCAACATGGAAGCATATGAGAACAGTGAGGAACAAGGAAAATTGGATCGGTGGAAAGAGTGGAGTGAATGGTAACCTGTTGGGTTCTGGGAGAACAGGGGCATGAACGGTACCTGTTGGGTTCTGGGAGAACAGGGGCATGAATGGTACCTGTTGGGTTCTGGGAGAACAGGGGCATGAACGGTACCTGTTGGGTTCTGGGAGAGTGGAACCTGTTGGGTTCTGGGTAAAGGGGGCATGAATGGTACCTGTTGGGTTCTGGGAGAACAGGGGCATGAATGGTACCTGTTGGGTTCTGGGAGAACAGGGGCATGAATGGTACCTGTTGGGTTCTGGGAGAACAGGGGCATGAATGGTACCTGTTGGGTTCTGGGAGAACAGGGGCATGAACGGTACCTGTTGGGATCTGGGAGAACAGGGGCATGAACGGTACCTGTTGGGTTCTGGGAGAACAGGGGCATGAACGGTACCTGTTGGGTTCTGGGAGAACAGGGGCATGAAACCTGCTTTGGGGCCTGGGAGAAGAGGGCATGGGACTTCAGAATCAGGGCATGAACGGTACCTGTTAAACACTCTGGGAGAACAGGGGCAAGAAAAGCACTACCTGGGTTAAAGAGGGGCATCCGCATGGTTAAATACTGGGTTAATGGGAGAACAGGGGCATGAACGGTACCTATATTCTGGGAGAACAGGGGCATGAACGGTACCTGCTGGGTTCTGGGAGAACAGGGGCATGAACGGTGTTGGGTTCTGGGAGAACAGGGCCCTATTCCCTGTGGGTACTACTAAGAGGGGCATGAATGGTAGCCTGTTATTCTGGGTAAAGAGGGGCTATAGACCAGAGCCTGTTGGGTTCTGGGTAAAGAGGGGCATGAACGGTACCTGTTGGGACCAGAGAACAGTTCATGAATGGTAGTGGTTCTGGGTAAAGAGTAGTAATGGTACCTGTTGTTCCCTAAAGAGGGGCATGAACGGTACCTGTTGGGTTCTGGGTAAAGAGTGGAGTGAATGGTACCTGTTGGGTTCTGGGTAACCAGAGGGCATGAACTGTACCTGTATAGTGGTTCTAGGTAAGAGTGGAGTGAATGGTACCTGTTGGGTTGTGGGTAAAGCATGAACTATTCCTGTATGGGTTCTACTAAGACCAGGCCCTATTCCCTATAAAGAGTGGTATGAATGGTACTATAAAGAGGGGCATGATTCCTATATGGGTTCTACTAAGACCAGGCCATTCCCTATATAGTGGTACTACTATAAAGACCAGAACGCCTGTTCCCTATATAGTGGTTCTGGGTAAAGAGGGGAGTGAACGGGTACTACTATAGACCAGAGCCCTATTCCTATATGGGTTACTGGGTAAAGAGCCCTGGCATGAATGGTA
Organism: Oncorhynchus keta; assembly: GCF_023373465.1. Classification (NCBI taxonomy): domain Eukaryota; kingdom Metazoa; phylum Chordata; class Actinopteri; order Salmoniformes; family Salmonidae; genus Oncorhynchus; species Oncorhynchus keta. Next base: position 143,788 of record NW_026290955.1, on the reverse strand, counting down.
CCTGTTGGGTTCTGGGTAAAGAGGGGCATATTACCTATTGGGTTCTACTATAAAGAGGGGCATATTACCTGTTGGGTTCTACTAAAGACCAGAATGCCCTATTCCTATAAAGTGGTACTACTATAGACCAGAGTGCCCTATTCCCTGTATAGTGGGAGAACTACTATAGAACAGTACCTGTATTCTGGGAGAACAGTGGTACTACTATAGACCAGAGCCCTGATTACCTATATAGTGGTACTACTATAGACCAGAGCCCTATTTCTGGGTAAAGAGGGGCACTACTGTTGGGTTCTGGAAAGCCCATATTCCTGTTGGGTTCTGGGTAAAGAGGGTGCACTACTTTCTACAGGAGCCCTATTCCCTAAAGAGGGGCATAATGGTACCTACTTTCTGGGTAAAGAGGGGCATGAATGGTACATAGTGGGTTCTGGGTAAAGAGGGGCATGAAGGAGCCCTATTCCCTGGGACATAGGGGCATGAACTACCTTCTTCTGGGAGCCCTATTCCATACATAGTACCTGTTGGGTTCTGGGAAAGAGCCCTATTCCTGTTGGGTTCTGGGTAAAGAGCATTCCCTACCTGTTGGGTTCTGGGTACAGGAGCCCTATTCCCTACATAGTGACTACATTCATAAGGTAGCCTGTATTCCCTAAATAGTGGAGTGAATACATTCTACAGGAGCCCTATTCTGGGTACATAGTGCACTACATTCTGGGTAAAGGAGCCCTATTCCCTTCATAAAGAGTGCACTACATTCTGTTGGGTTGTGGAGCCCTATTCCCTACCTGTTGTTCTGCAAAGAGGAGGCATGAATGGTACCTGTTGGGTTCTACATTAAAGAGGGCATGAATGGTACCTGTTGGGTTCTGGGGTAAAGAGGGGCCGTGTTGGGTTCTGGGTAAAGAGGGTCTGAATGATACTAATTACTGGTAAATGCTGCTGAACGGTCTATTGTAACATTCAGGCACAAAAACTCTTATTTCTTGATGGAACAAATCCTCTTAACTACAACTGGGTAAAGACCAGAGAACCTAATCTGCCTAAAGCTCAAAGAACAGGGCTGGGTAAAGTGTGTGGGCATGAATGTGTGTGTGTGTGGTGTGTGTGTGTGAGGGGCATGAACTGTGTGTGTGTGTGTGTGTGTGTGGTGTGTGTGTGTGTGTGTGTGTGTGTGTGTGTGTGTGTGTGTGTGTGTGTGTGTAAATCAGAGCGTGTATATGTGGTACAAATAAACCTAATGACTCTGTGTTGTAGTGGTACTATTAACAGAACGTCACTGGTTGGGTTCCCTAGTGAAAGAGGGCATGGGGGCAGGTCCTGTCTGTCTGGGAGAGCACTCTGGGAAATACATTCACTGGATAATGGTGGTTTAAAACCAAGTCCCAACAAATAGTGACTGGGCACATCTTGGTTCATTTAACAAATAGTTAGTATTTATATCTTATGAAACTAACTAACCTCACACATAGTTTTTAAGTTTTAACAAAAAATATATTATTTCAGAGATTTGGATGTAAAAGTTTGTTCTGGGAGCAAATGGTTAAAATAGTAAAACAATTAGTAAACACAGGCCTCTTAGCCGCAGATAATATCAAACTCATCTAGTCAACGCCTCAATGGAGCCAGACAGCGTTCCACCAGACAACCTGGTAAACAGTCTACTACAACATATTACCACTCATTAATATCAACCTGGTAAACAGTGGTACTACAACATAGACCAGAGCTCTATTAATATCAAGTGGTAAACTATAGACAGTCCCTACTCCAACATAGTGGTACCACTCATTACCAGAGCCCTATTCAACCTGGTAAACAGTCTACTACAACATATTACCACTCATGGTACTATATCAACCAGGTAGCCAGTTCCCTACAACATATTACCAGAGTCCTATTAATAGTCAACCTGGTAAACAGTCTACAGGAGCCCTATTCCACTCATTAGTCAACCTGGTAAACAGTCTGCTACAGGAGCCCTATTCCCACTAGTGCACTAATATCAAGCCCTATTAACATAGTGCACTACATTCTACAGGAGCCCTATTCCCTACATAGTGCACTACATTCTACAGGAGCCCTATTCCCTAAATAGTCTACACAACATATTACCACCCATTAATAGTCAACCTCTAAAGGAGCCTACTACAACATAGTTACCACTAGTGCATTAATACAGGAGCCCTATTAAACAGTCTGCTACAACATTCTACAGGAGCCGTATGGGTCTATCAATTACTGGTAAATGCTGTCTATTGTAACATTCAGGCACAAAAACTCTTATTTCTTGATGGAACAAATCCTGGTAAACAACGCTGGTCACCTAATCCTACCTAAACGCTCAAAGAACAGGGCAGTGTAAACAGTCTGTGTGTGTGTGTATTACCACTCATTGTGTATGTGTGTGGTAAACAGTCTGCTACAACATGTTACCATTCATTAATATGTGACCTGGTAAACCTAATGACTCTGTGTTGTGGTTTTACCAGTGATTAATAGGTCACCTGGGGGGCAGGGGGTCCTGTCTGTCGCAGAGCACTAAATACATTCACTCTGGATGGTAAATCAAGTCCCAACAAATAGTGACTGGGCACATCTTGGATTCATTTAACAAATAGTTAGTATTTATATCTTATGAAACTGGTAAAACAGTCTAGTTTTACAACAAAAAATATTATTTCAGAGATTTGGATTAAAAGTTTGTTCTGCAAATGGTTAAAATAGTAAAACAATTAGTAAACCAGGCCTCTTAGCCGCATTAATATCAAACCTCTAGTCAACAGTCAATGCTACAACATATTACCACTCATTAATATCAACCTGGTAAACAGTCTACTACAACATATTACCACTCATTAATATCAACCTGGTAAACAGTCTGCTACAACATATTACCACTCATTAATATCAACCTGGTAAACAGTCTACTACAACATATTACCACTCATTAATATCAACCTGGTAAACAGTCTACTACAACATATTACCACTCATTAATATCAACCTGGTAAACAGTCTGCTACAACATATTACAACAACCTGGTAAACAGTCTACTACAACATATTACCACTCATTAATATCAACCTGGTAAACAGTCTACTACAACATATTACCACTCATTAATATCAACCTGGTAAACAGTCTACTACAACATATTACCACTCATTAATATCAACCTGGTAAACAGTCTACTACAACATATTACCACTCATTAATATCAACCTGGTAAACAGTCTACTACAACATATTACCACTCATTAATATCAACCTGGTAAACAGTCTACTACAACATATTACCACTCATTAACATCAACCTGGTAAACAGTCTACTACAACATATTACCACTCATTAATATCAACCTGGTAAACAGTCTGCTAGTCAGTCTACTACAACATATTACCACTCATTAATATCAACCTGGTAAACAGTCTACTACAACATATTACCACTCATTAATATCAACCTGGTAAACAGTCTGCTACAACATATTACCACTCATTAATATCAACCTGGTAAACAGTCTACTACAACATATTACCACTCATTAATATCAACCTGGTAAACAGTCTGCTACAACATATTACCACTCATTAATATCAACCTGGTAAACAGTCTTCTACAACATATTACCACTCATTAATATCAACCTGGTAAACAGTCTACTACAACATATTACCACTCATTAATATCAACCTGGTAAACAGTCTACTACAACATATTACCACTTAATATCAACCTTAAACAGTCTATCAACCTGGTAAACAGTCTACTACAACATATTACCACTCATTAATATCAACCTGGTAAACAGTCTACTACAACATATTACCACTCATTAATATCAACCTGGTAAACAGTCTACTACAACATATTACCACTCATTAATATCAACCTGGTAAACAGTCTACTACAACATATTACCACTCATTAATATCAACCTGGTAAACAGTCTACTACAACATATTACCACTCATTAATATCAACCTGGTAAACAGTCTACTACAACATATTACCACTCATTAATATCAACCTGGTAAACAGTCTACTACAACATATTACCACTCATTAATATCAACCTGGTAAACAGTCTACTTCATAAATAACACCACTAAGAGCGGAATCAATTTGAACTTGTTTAAAATCTAGTTTCAACCAGTTCCTGGGAAAGAAAGGTGAAAAGGGACAAAGAAGACAGTAAATTCTGTAAATAACAAGATCAGTTCCTGGGAAAGAAAGGTGAAAAGGGACAAAGAAGACAGTAAATTCTGTAAATAACAAGATCAGTTCCTGGAAAGAAAGGTGAAAAGGGACAAAGAAGACAGTAAATTTTAACTAACAAGATCATTTTTTTTTTTTTTACTTGGCAAGTCAGTTAAGAACAAATTCTTATTTATAATGACAGCCTACACCGGCCAGTTCCAGACGACGCTGGGACTCCCAATCACGGCCGGTTGTGATACAGCCTGGATTTGAACCAGGGTGTCAGTAGTGACGCCTCTTGCATTAGAGATGCAGTGCCTTTAGACCGTTGCGCCACTCGGGAGCCCGGAGAGGAAGTTGGCCAAAAACTCTGCCATGCTAACTCCTAACTCCTAACTCCTAACTCCTAACACCTAACTCCTAACTCCTAACTCCTAACTCCTAACACCTAACTCCTAACTCCTAACACCTAACTCCTAACTCCTAACTCCTAACACCTAACTCCTAACACCTAACACCTAACTCCTAACTCCTAACACCTAACTCCTAACACCTAACTCCTAACTCCTAACACCTAACTCCTAACTCCTAACCTAACACCTAACTCCTAACACCTAACTCCTAACTACTAACTCCTAACACCTAACTCCTAACTCCTAACTCCTAACACCTAACTCCTAACTACTAACTCTTAACACTTAACTCCTAACTCCTAACACCAAACTCCTAACTCCTAACTCCTAACTCCTAACACCTAACACCTAACTCCTAACACCCTACACACTATAGAGTACACTACAGATGTAGATTGACCACAGATTGACTAAAATTTTAGATTGACCAAAGTTTTGAAACTAATTTACTTTTATAACAATTCAATTATGAACTTTTAAAATCAGGGTGCTTCCGAAATAAGCATTTTGTTCAGAGATCTATTCCTCATGTGGAGTTGTTCTGGAGACGACGTAACATAAGAGGTTTTTAACCTTTCTTTAACGAGGCAAGTCACTTCGGAAGAAATTCTTATTTACAATTACGGTCTAGGAACAGCAGGTTAACTGGTCTAGGAACAGTGTGTTAACTGGTCTAGGAACAGTGGGTTAACTGGTCTAGGAACAGTGGGTTAACTGGTCTAGGAACAGTGGGTTAACTGGGTCTAGGAACAGTCTAGGAACAGTGGGTTAACTGGTCTAGGAACAGTGGTCTGGTCTAGGAACAGTGGGTTAACTGGTCTAGGAACAGTGGGTTAACTGGTCTAGGAACAGTGGGTTAACTGGGTTAACTGGTCTAGGAACAGTGGGTTAACTGGTCTAGGAACAGTGGGTTAACTGGTCTAGGAACAGCAGGTTAACTGCCTGTTCAGGGACAGAACGACAGATTTGTACCTTGTCAGCTCGGGGTTTGAACTTGCAACCTTCTGGTTACTAGTCCAACGCTCTAACCACTAGGCTACCCTGCAATGACAGCCTAGCGGGGAACCTGTGGTTTTAGAGGTTAACATAGAGGTTATTTGTTCATCGATGGAACTGTCTCTAAATTGCTATTTTAAATGTTTTTTTAATAATAATTTCCTCAGATTCCATTTCCCTCTATATGTTGTCTCCCATCCTAAGTTGGTGGAACATAACTCAACACCTCTCCTATTGCACCTCAAATGAATCCCCTGCCTATAAGAAAGGAACAAAGTTGACCATCAAAAGTTTCTACACCAAAGAAGATAGTGTTTCCTCGATACATCAGAAAAAATGAAGAACCACTTACCCTGAGTTGAAGAGTAACCAGTCGAAACTTCAAGAGGAGCACAAGAGTAACCCAACACCCAACTACTAGTAAAGAAGAACTCAAGAACTCAAGAACTCTCTTAGAACTCAAGAACTCTCTTAGAACTCAAGAACTCTCTAAGAACTCAAGAACTCTCTTAGAACTCAAGAACTCTCTAAGAACTCAATAACTCTCTTAGAACTCAAGAACTCTCTAAGAACTCAAGAACTCTCTTAGAACTCAAGAACTCTCTTAGAACTCAATAACTCTCAATAACTCTAAGAACTCTCAATAACTCTAAGAACTCTCAATAACTCTAAGA